>NC_142928.1:150825020-150992520 GCF_046866305.1 Octopus bimaculoides
CTCTACATTTCTTGTCTCTCTTTTCCAATTGAACTTATATGTATTTATAATCACTATTCTTTACTAAGCTATTTGCCCGTGTCTTCTGACGAGGAAAATATGATTCTGCATAAGGAGACACTTAAAATCTGTGGCAGTCCATACACTCACAGTATTAATGGACCTCATTAAATAATATACAAGGTTACGCATTAGTCATTGTATATCGCAAACAATTTGAACTGTTAGCTGAACGGTGTGGCTCTATCACACGTAGATCATACAATCATAAAATATCGGTAGATTCGTAATTACCATTCTTTTGGCAAACGTATTTCACGGGTGTATAGCATCCTCCTTGCGAAAGAGTTTTGAAATAGCTTAAATATTGGCATACTCAGCTATGAAGTGAATTTTCCGTTAAGCTGGTGATATATACTTCACTGTTGTATCAGCAGTATTGGCCAGATAAACGGTATGGTTACTCAAGCAATATCTATCTATCTAGCTATCTATCTAGCTATCTATCTGTCGGGATAAGCTCTACAGGCATGGCTCGAGAAACACGGGGCCGACCTGTCCGAGATGCCGGCAGAGCGACGAAACCGTTCTGCACGCACTCGTACAATGTCCCACCATTTCCGAGCAGTGGGCTTACGTCGAACAACTGCTATCGCGTGTGGGACGAGTCGGTCTATCAGCCGAGTCTATCGTGAATATTGTCGCGCCTCCTTCCTTTAAACGGGAAGGAAGAGCTATTTTCATCGTACTTGTGGCTATGGCGAAAGAATGTGTATGGTGGACGCGTCTGAAAGGTCTAGAGACAAAGACTTTCCTCTCTGGGCAATATCTCATCAACTTCTTCAAGTATCACCTGAAGAGGAAGGTGAGAGTAGAAAGGGAAGTCTTGTCTAGTGAATGCTTCAAAAAAAGATGGGTGAACGTAGCAAGGATGGCACGTGTGAACGACGGAGCCATCTTGAGCATAACCCTATGAACTAGAAAAAAATCCAAGAAAAAAAATAAAACAAAAAGGCAAAAGAGAGTCACTTACTATTATAGTTTCTTCAATGAGAATATTGACCAAGGTTACCGTGGTCTTTTCCGTAGGCTTTTCTTTCCACGGCTAAACCTAAACTGTCCTCCCCTCTTTTTACACGAGAACATTACTGTGTGATACACGATCCCTATTGATCGCTTTTTTTTTTCTCGATCCCTTTTGATCGAACTCCCTCCTTTTTCCCTTCCTACGATCCCTTTTGATCGACACCCCCGCCTTTTTGTTTCCTTCCCCCTCCGAAAAAGAAAAGCTCTACATTGTATTTGTCCCATCTTCGTTGAGCCCTGTGTGGCTAATAAAAGAAATGTATCTATCTGTCTGTCTGTATCTCTGTCTGTCTGTCTGTCTATCTGTCTGTCTATCTATCTGTCTGTCTGTCTGTCTGTCTGTCTGTCTGTCTGTCTGTCTATCTATCTGTATGTCTATCTGTGTATCTATCTGTCTATCTATCTATCTATCTATCTATCTATCTATCTATCTATCTATCTATCTATCTATCTATCTATCTATGAAACCAGACTCAGTAACCCGCGGGCCCTCAAGTCCATGTTTGGTGGACATTTCGACATTTATTTTTCTCCCTGTCTGCCAAACATGGGTGGTGGTGGTACCGCGGTGCTTTTTCGGAAGAGTCTGAACCTAAAAGTAAGGCCAATATTCCTAGACCCGGAGGGTAGGCTGGTTGTCTTGGACGTCGATAGCACAAACGGGTGTGCTTTCCGTCTGGTGGCAGTGTATGCACCGTCCTTAACGGGTCGGGCGGATTTCTTTAGACGTTTAGAGGTTTTCCTGGGAACGTCACGACCTTTACTGTTAGTAGGGGACTGGAACGCTACCTTGGACACGCATATAGACTATGTGGGAGTGGATAGGAGTAGAAGGGGATGTAAGTGCCTCAAAGACCTGCTCAGACGTTTCCATTTGTCTGACAGGTTCCGACTCGACCATCCGAACGTGCCAACGTGGACTTGGACAAACCGCGTCGGATCGTCGAGATCGTATCTAGATAGAGTTCTATGTAGGACAGCGGATAGAGATAGTGTAGGATGTCCACAATTTAAAATAGTCAGCTACACAGATCACAAGTTTGTGACGTGTACGCTCGACTTAGATAAGACACATAGGCAGGGTCCCGGTTACTGGAAACTGAACGCTTCGCTCTTAGCGCGGCAGGTTTACAGGAACCGGATTAGCGAATTAATTAAGAGGGCGTTAACAGGAGCCATCGTTAACAACCGCTGGTGGTTTGCCCTGAAAATGGCAATCAAATCGGAATCTATTAGGTTTAGTAAAGAACTAGCGATAGATCGAAATAGAGTAGAGGGAGACTTAGTTAAGAAACTAGAAGAGGCACTTACAACTGGCAGCGCAACCAACGTTTTGGCTGCGCGGATGGCCCTCGACCAACACCTCAACGCCAAACACGAAGGTTGCGTCGTCAGAGCTAAAATGCGTGCCTTAAGGAACGAAGGGATCGAAGCTGCGCGAGAAGCCCGGGTGGCGGAGGCGCAACGCGGTAATAGAGCCACCATTCGGTCTCTAATCGATGAACAGGGATGTAGTCTGCTCGAACCCGAAAGGATGTGTGGGGCCTTTCAACAGCACTTTGCTCGACTGTTCGGTGCGAGCGGTGAGTCGGAACGCAGGATGGACTTCACTGCCTACCTGACCGGCCTGCCGCGGCTCTCGGCGGGAGAGGCAGAGTGTTGTGAGGGTCCCATCACAGCTGCTGAAGTAAGGGATGCTATGGCGGGCTGCGCGAGGGATAAGTCACCTGGATTGGACGGTCTACCCTACGAGCTGTATTGTCAAATGCCAGACTTGTTTGGCGACCTCTTGGCATCAGTCTACTGCAACTGGCAACAAAACGGGAGAATTCCCGGTTTCGTGAGCCGAGGTGCAGTGACATTGCTGAAGAAAGACCAAAACAAGGGGGAATTTTATAGATAATTTCAGGCCCATCACTCTGCTCAACGCAGACTTGAAAATTTTGGCCAAAGTAATAGCCGAGAGGTTGGCGCTTGTCATCGATAAACTGGTCGACAGGGCGCAAACATGCGCCGTGCCGGGCAGAAGTATCCATGACAACCTCCACCTCATGCGCTACATCATGGACAGGGTAGTTAAGGATCCTGGCATGGGTGGGGCGCTGATCAATTTAGATCAATCTAAAGCCTTCGATAGGGTCGACCATCGATACCTAGCGGCCGTCCTCAGGGCAGCTGGCTTTGGTCCTGTCTTCCGCGGTTGGATCGCTGCCTTGTATAGCGGCATCCGATCGGTAATACGGGTAAACGGTCACCTGTCAAAACCGTTCGACATCACGCGTTCGGTCCGTCAGGGATGTCCCTTGTCGGCGCTTCTGTATGTATTGACGATCGAACCACTACTGCGGAAGCTGGCGACACTGAGGGGTATCCGACGAGAGCTGGGTTGCGGGACGAGCGAGTCTGCATATGCGGACGATGTCACCGTCATAGTGTCGAGCGAAAAGCACGTCGAGATGCTAGGCGAGACACTTAAACAATACGAAACGGTGACAGGAGCAAAAATTAACCCGGAAAAGTCAGTGGGTTTGTTACTCGGCGCCTGGAGAAGCAAGCCCATACCGTCCAACAGTGACTCCGTAGTGGGACGCTGGACGGACGGACCGGTTAAACTGCTCGGGGTCTGGTTCAGTCCGGACCTCCAAATGGATAAGAACTGCGACGAGATCACCAGTAGAGTGATCAAACTCAGCCAACCATGGGCTGAGAGAAAGTTATCTCTAAAAGGCCGGGCGGAGGTGGCTAATGTGTATATCGCATCAGTCATCGATTACCGCCTGACCGTCGTGCCTTGTCCCGATGCCACCATCACGAAACTAGAACGCATACTTTTCCGCTTTCTGTGGAAGGGTGGCGTTCCGATGGTGAGGCGATCCATTTGCTGTCAACAACCGTTACGTGGAGGACTGGGGATGCCGTGGTTAATGATGCGCAGACATGCGCTGAGACTGCGGCATCTCTGGAACTTCATTGACGACGGTGAACAGGTGTGGGCGCCGTTTGTGAGGCACGCCTTCCCGCAGCTCGTCTCACTCACCGAACTGCAAACATGGATCAGGAAGAGACCGAAACTGGGCGAATGGCACCGCGAGTGTCGCCAAGCTCTACAACAGCTCTGCCGTCCGGGATCAAACTTGTGCAACTTCCAAACGACCAATGCGTTCTATAGAGGACTAGTGGAGGGGAGGTCTGACGACACTCTCGGGGCAAACCTGGGTGTCGACGAGAAATTCTTATCCCGCCTTTTCAAGACGACGTTCGGGCCGGGGCCTATGGATAATTTCCAGAGATCCCTGGCTTGGCAATGCTATCGAGACGCACTACCAGTTCGAGAGAAGATCTACAGACACGGTTCGAAAACCACCGGACCGACCTGCCCGAGATGCGGTCAGAGCGACGAAACCGTTCTGCACGCACTCGTGCAGTGTCCAGATATTTCAGAGCTGTGGACCTTCGTCGAACGGCTGTTGTCGCGTGTGGGACGAGCCCACTTATCAGCCGAGTCTATCGTGAATATTGTTCCGCCACCTTCCTTTAAACGGGAAGGAAAAACGGTTTTTGTAACACTGATAGCTATGGCAAAAGAATGCGTGTGGTGGACGCGTTTGAAAGGTCTACAAACAAACACTTTCCTCTCTGGTCAGTCCCTCGTCAACTTTTTCAAGTACCACTTGAAAAGGAGGATGAGGATAGAGAGGAAAGTGTTGTCGAATGAAAGTTTCAATAAAAAATGGGTAAATGTGGCAAGAATGGTAAGAATGAAAGACGACACCATTTTAAGCATAGACTTGTAACAAAAAGAGACAAAAAGAGAGAAGGTACTTACTTTCATGTACCTTTAAAAAAAAAAGCCTGAGGTGACCGTGGTCTTTTCCGTAGGCTTTTCTCTCCACGGATAAACCTAATCTGTTCCCCGTTTTTTACATCGACTGTGATACACGATCCCTATTGATCGCCCCCTCCCACGTTTTTTTTTTTTTTTCTTTTCTTCCCGCGATCCCTTTTGATCCAAATTATCCCCCCCCCCCCAAAGCTCTACTTTGTAATTTGTCCATTTTCTGTATTTAGCCCTGTGTGGCTATAATAAAAAGATATCTATCTATCTGATCTGGACGGATGCTAGTCACATCGGCTCGCAAGTAAGTTGGCCTTTTATATGTCAAAACTTTTGCAGTTTTAAAATATTTTTTGTGGAAGAGGTGTATAAGTCTATACACTTCGACCCTATTGGGTTTTTGTAATAGGAAGTGGCTCCTTCTGGAGTTTATTTCCAAAAGTTTTTGATTTTTCTCCGGCTTATTTGCCATATTTCGTAAAAGAAATATCTTCACACGTGGTCGATTTGCCTCTAACAGCAGGCAAGGAGACTGACCAACAAATCGTTCCGCATGAACGAACACAAGACGTAGAGACCAGGAATGCTGCGTTTACTACTACTGCCTTCACCACCTCCACTACCACCATTACGACCGCCACCAACGACAACAAAACCAAAACCACTACTGCCACCGACATCGCAGCCACCACTACCACCAAGAACAACAATAACAAAAAGAACAACAGCAACTCCACTCCTCTTTTGTTCCTTTCACCACAGACAACGGAAGGAGAGAAAGAGAAGAGCATGATGACCAAACAATTTGCTCAAATACGCCTGAACGCCGAAGAAAATTATGAAAAAAATTTCCCGCCACTTCGTAACTCATATGAAGGTCAGAGGAGTACACAAGAAGAAGGTCACCCATCTACCACAACAACAACACCTGCCAGCATCACAACCGCCAACAACAACGCTAATACAGCAACAGTCACCTCTGCCATCAACACCAGCACCATCACCAACAACAACAATAACAAGATCAAAACAAACTTCGCCGAGGCGATAAGGCAAAAAACAACGGTAGTTTCTTTTACTGCACAGCAGATAAAAGATACAAAGGCTTTACTTACGAAAGAAAATGACGAGGTGCGGATCAACATACCACAAGACATACTAGAAGACACAAACAAAAAGACAATTATTTATAAAATTTTAAACTCCAAAACAAAAAACCAGAAAAAGCAAGCACGGAAAAGATCGAGAAATGCTTGAGATCTGTATGGCAATATAAGGATTATGTAACTTGGTGGCATAAATTTGCCCATGTGCAAGTTATTTTTCAAAGTGAAGAGTTAGCGAAACGATTCTCAACGCTAACTCTTAAGACAGAAGAGTTAACAATGATACCGAGTTACCTTGGTCAGAGGGTAACAAGGGTTATCAAAATATTCCTCCCACGGTAGACACACTATGGATAACATCAGCCGTATGTGTCGATATGGAGGAAGTTGATATATTGCAAATTAATGTTTCTGAAAAGCAACAGTGGGTGGGTAAAAAAATGGAGATCCTTCTCCATATTACCCAGGAGTCACTAAATAAAATACCCACCTAGATAAAGTTACCATCAACGCAAAGGCTGTATGTAGTGGTGGAAGGCAGACGACCATGCTGTTACATATGTGGCAGTGAAGCTCACTTCCAAAAGGACTGCAATTCTGCCGCGAAACAACAGCAACAACAACAACAACAGTCACGGGAAAACCAAAAACCCAAAACACCAGCATTATTACCCACACCACCGTATGCACAACTGATCAAGCAGCTATATGCGAAAACGAAAGAACGGCAACAACGGACAAACCAACCCAACCAAACAACACCACCACCTGAGTCAAAAACAGAAACAACACCACCAACAACAACTAAAGACAGACCAACACCAACACCAAGAACAACAACCAAGAAGACAACCACTGAGAACGAAGAAAAGACCAATACTACTCCCAATTCCCCAACAACACACACACCACACACCACAACACCATCGACAAACACACAAATAGAACCAAACGCTTTGCCTTTACCCCCTTCTGATTCGTCAGACATTTCGTCTAACGATGAAAGTTCTACAGAATGGCAAATAGCCACAGGAAGTAAAAGAAAAAGATCAAAAACAACCCCAAAATTAAATGCATGCAAAGCAGGGAAATATGTAACCGCTGAAAGCCCCTTGCACAAACAAACCAGCACCAACATCACAAAAACACACACAATGCTATCAGCGATAGACACAACAAACACAAAATTAATGGACTACATCATATCGCAAACAAACATTTCTGAAGATAATTATAAGCTTAACAATCATCCACGCACTACACCACCGAAACACATCAAAATAGTTCACATCACACAAACGCAGCACCACACACTCAAAACCCTCTTTCCAAATGCGGTTGGGGGGTTCCAAAAATATTTATCAAAGAAACTGTTCAAAAACCTCCTCCAAGATACTTCAAAAGAAGAGGAAGCTAAAACTTTCGAAACGAGTAAGTAACCTTCTCTCTTGTCTCTTTTACTGTCGTGTATGAAACACAAATTTCGACTTCAACTATGCTTAAATTAGGTTGTGTAAATGTACGTGGCTTGGCGTCAGCTTGGAAGCAAGGTTACCTTCTAAATGACATCAAGTCACAGAACATAGAAATCATGGCTATCAGTGAAACTAGACTCAGTAACCCGCGGGCCCTCAAGTCCATGTTTGGTGGACATTTCGACATTTATTTTTCTCCCTGTCTGCCAAACATGGGTGGTGGTGGTACCGCGGTGCTTTTTCGGAAGAGTCTGAACCTAAAAGTAAGGCCAATATTCCTAGACCCGGAGGGTAGGCTGGTTGTCTTGGACGTCGATAGCACAAACGGGTGTGCTTTCCGTCTGGTGGCAGTGTATGCACCGTCCTTAACGGGTCGGGCGGATTTCCTTAGACGTCTAGAGGTTTTCCTGGGAACGTCACGACCTTTACTGTTAGTAGGGGACTGGAACGCTACCTTGGACACGCATATAGACTATGTGGGAGTGGATAGGAGTAGAAGGGGATGTAAGTGCCTCAAAGACCTGCTCAGACGTTTCCATTTGTCTGACAGGTTCCGACTCGACCATCCGAACGTGCCAACGTGGACTTGGACAAACCGCGTCGGATCGTCGAGATCGTATCTAGATAGAGTTCTATGTAGGACAGCGGATAGAGATAGTGTAGGATGTCCACAATTTAAAATAGTCAGCTACACAGATCACAAGTTTGTGACGTGTACGCTCGACTTAGATAAGACACATAGGCAGGGTCCCGGTTACTGGAAACTGAACGCTTCGCTCTTAGCGCGGCAGGTTTACAGGAACCGGATTAGCGAATTAATTAAGAGGGCGTTAACAGGAGCCATCGTTAACAACCGCTGGTGGTTTGCCCTGAAAATGGCAATCAAATCGGAATCTATTAGGTTTAGTAAAGAACTAGCGATAGATCGAAATAGAGTAGAGGGAGACTTAGTTAAGAAACTAGAAGA
Organism: Octopus bimaculoides; assembly: GCF_046866305.1. Lineage (NCBI taxonomy): Eukaryota > Metazoa > Mollusca > Cephalopoda > Octopoda > Octopodidae > Octopus > Octopus bimaculoides. Next base: position 150,833,490 of record NC_142928.1, read on the forward strand.
GGCACTTACAACTGGCAGCGCAACCAACGTTTTGGCTGCGAGGATGGCCCTCGACCAACACCTCAACGCCAAACACGAAGGTTGCGTCGTCAGAGCTAAAATGCGTGCCTTAAGGAACGAAGGGATCGAAGCTGCGCGAGAAGCCCGGGTGGCGGACGAGCAACGCGGTAACAGAGCCACCATTCGGTCTCTAATCGATGAACAGGGATGTAGTCTGCTCGAACCCGAAAGGATGTGTGGGGCCTTTCAACAGCACTTTGCTCGACTGTTCGGTGCGAGCGGTGAGTCGGAACGCAGGATGGACTTCACTGCCTACCTGACCGGCCTGCCGCGGCTCTCGGCGGGAGAGGCAGAGTGTTGTGAGGGTCCCATCACAGCTGCTGAAGTAAGGGATGCTATGGCGGGCTGCGCGAGGGATAAGTCACCTGGATTGGACGGTCTACCCTACGAGCTGTATTGTCAAATGCCAGACTTGTTTGGCGACCTCTTGGCATCAGTCTACTGCAACTGGCAACAAAACGGGAGAATTCCCGGTTTCGTGAGCCGAGGTGCAGTGACATTGCTGAAGAAAGACCAAAACAAGGGGGAATTTTATAGATAATTTCAGGCCCATCACTCTGCTCAACGCAGACTTGAAAATTTTGGCCAAAGTAATAGCCGAGAGGTTGGCGCTTGTCATCGATAAACTGGTCGACAGGGCGCAAACATGCGCCGTGCCGGGCAGAAGTATCCATGACAACCTCCACCTCATGCGCTACATCATGGACAGGGTAGTTAAGGATCCTGGCATGGGTGGGGCGCTGATCAATTTAGATCAATCTAAAGCCTTCGATAGGGTCGACCATCGATACCTAGCGGCCGTCCTCAGGGCAGCTGGCTTTGGTCCTGTCTTCCGCGGTTGGATCGCTGCCTTGTATAGCGGCATCCGATCGGTAATACGGGTAAACGGTCACCTGTCAAAACCGTTCGACATCACGCGTTCGGTCCGTCAGGGATGTCCCTTGTCGGCGCTTCTGTATGTATTGACGATCGAACCACTACTGCGGAAGCTGGCGACACTGAGGGGTATCCGACGAGAGCTGGGTTGCGGGACGAGCGTGTCTGCATATGCGGACGATGTCACCGTCATAGTGTCGAGCGAAAAGCACGTCGAGATGCTAGGCGAGACACTTAAACAATACGAAACGGTGACAGGAGCAAAAATTAACCCGGAAAAGTCAGTGGGTTTGTTACTCGGCACCTGGAGAAGCAAGCCCATACCGTCCAACAGTGACTCCGTAGTGGGACGCTGGACGGACGGACCGGTTAAACTGCTCGGGGTCTGGTTCAGTCCGGACCTCCAAATGGATAAGAACTGCGACGAGATCACCAGTAGAGTGATCAAACTCAGCCAACCATGGGCTGAGAGAAAGTTATCTCTAAAAGGCCGGGCGGAGGTGGCTAATGTGTATATCGCATCAGTCATCGATTACCGCCTGACCGTCGTGCCTTGTCCCGATGCCACCATCACGAAACTAGAACGCATACTTTTCCGCTTTCTGTGGAAGGGTGGCGTTCCGATGGTGAGGCGATCCATTTGCTGTCAACAACCGTTACGTGGAGGACTGGGGATGCCGTGGTTAATGATGCGCAGACATGAGCTGAGACTGCGGCATCTCTGGAACTTCATTGACGACGGTGAACAGGTGTGGGCGCCGTTTGTGAGGCACGCCTTCCCGCAGCTCGTCTCACTCACCGAACTGCAAACATGGATCAGGAAGAGACCGAAACTGGGCGAATGGCACCGCGAGTGTCGCCAAGCTCTACAACAGCTCTGCCGTCCGGGATCAAACTTGTGCAACTTCCAAACGACCAATGCGTTCTATAGAGGACTAGTGGAGGGGAGGTCTGACGACACTCTCGGGGCAAACCTGGGTGTCGACGAGAAATTCTTAACCCGCCTTTTCAAGACGACGTTCGGGCCGGGGCCTATGGATAATTTCCAGAGATCCCTGGCTTGGCAATGCTATCGAGACGCACTACCAGTTCGAGAGAAGATCTACAGACACGGTTCGAAAACCACCGGACCGACCTGCCCGAGATGCGGTCAGAGCGACGAAACCGTTCTGCATGCACTCGTGCAGTGTCCAGATATTTCAGAGCTGTGGACCTTCGTCGAACGGCTGTTGTCGCGTGTGGGACGAGCCCACTTATCAGCCGAGTCTATCGTGAATATTGTTCCGCCACCTTCCTTTAAACGGGAAGGAAAAACGGTTTTTGTAACACTGATAGCTATGGCAAAAGAATGCGTGTGGTGGACGCGTTTGAAAGGTCTACAAACAAACACTTTCCTCTCTGGTCAGTCCCTCGTCAACTTTTTCAAGTACCACTTGAAAAGGAGGATGAGGATAGAGAGGAAGGTGTTGTCGAATGAAAGTTTCAATAAAAAATGGGTAAATGTGGCAAGAATGGTAAGAATGAAAGACGACACCATTTTAAGCATAGACTTGTAACAAAAAGAGACAAAAAGAGAGAAGGTACTTACTTTCATGTACCTTTAAAAAAAAAAGCCTGAGGTGACCGTGGTCTTTTCCGTAGGCTTTTCTCTCCACGGATAAACCTAATCTGTTCCCCGTTTTTTACATCGACTGTGATACACGATCCCTATTGATCGCCCCCCCCCCCCACGTTTTTTTTTCTTTTTTCTTCCCGCGATCCCTTTTGATCCAAATTATCCCCCCCCCCCCAAGAAAAGCTCTACTTTGTAATTTGTCCATTTTCTGTATTTAGCCCTGTGTGGCTATAATAAAAAGATATCTATCTATCTATCTATCTATCTATCTATCTATCTATCTATCTGTGTATCTATCTATCTATCTATCTATCTATCTATCTATCTATCTATCTATTTATCCCTAGAAGAGGAGCTTGTTTCCTTGCATTGGACACACACACACACATACACATATATAAATATACATACATGCCTACATACACACACACGCACGCGCGCACACACACACACACACACACACACACACACACACACACACACACACACACACATATGAAAGAATGTATGGTGAATAAACAAACGGCATAACGTATACTGAGTCTACAACCGGACGGGAGACACGCAGAATGTCCCTAATTCTTCATCGGTTATCAACCGATTTAGAAATACTCAGTTTCGCACCGTTAATGATAAGACTGAGAACTTCCTATATTGGTGGTGTCCGCAAAACTTTTTTGCGGAGAATTTAGGGCCGAGAGGAAACAAAACAATACACAATGGACATACGGAAGTGAATAAGGTGAATAAATGTGATTTAGGACGATGGACAAAAACGAAATACATAAAATAAAGGACGAACAAAATTAGCCTTGGGGCCCAAAAGACAAGAATAGTGGGTAACACTTAGAAGACATCCTAAAGGATAATGAACAGTGAGACAGAGAATTTGCGACTGGTCACCTACGGAACCAGTGAGCGAAAGGGAATATATATACATATATACACACACATACCTAAATGAATAAAGTAGCTGTGGCTTGGTCACTGAAGCGATTGCATTGAAGAGCAGCTAATGTCCCAAGAGTTATCTTTCCTGTTTGTTTTTTATTTTTATCTTTTATATTAATTCGTTTAAATATAAGACTATTTTAATTAATTTGCTAGAATCTTCTTCGTTTGTCATCTTTACTGTGTCTTACTTACAAAACTCCTCTGTAAAACGAATATTTTTTTAATACCTTAATTCGGTAGTGTTTTGTATGTGAATGACCTTGGATTTGTGGGTCTGTCGTTACCTCTACATTCAATTACTCTTCGTTCTCCATTTCTTCTTATTTACTACTTGTCTTAAATAAAACAACAAATTGGAAGGGCGACGTAGGAGAAAGATAGAATGAGGTAAAGAACTACTGAATTGCACAAGGGCCTTACATTTCAGGTAAGTTTGAGTATTGACGAAGTCAAGTATCAACGCGAACTAATTAATGAACCCTGCGCTATATATTGAGTACATTTTCCTTGCTCAAACAAATGTGTGGGTTTGTGCGTATGTATCGTGTATGTAATGCATGCACGCATGTGTTTGTGTGTAGGTTAGCGTCAGTTTCAGTTTAACTGTGAACAAAATTTCAGTAACTTGCATTCTATCATGGGAGTGTTTTAAATCGGCAGTAATACTTCAGAGGTTATAACAGATATACATCATATTTTAAGTTGAAATATTAATGAAGATATAGCTCTACTTCTTTGCTGTCTTACGGAAGAGTCACGACTTTAATATCAGAAAATAGTTGTCAACATGTCAACTTCCTCAGTCATTAATTTGATTTATATTCTTTGAAAAGTCTTTTCCATTCCTCTAGTCTGAGATTTACAGAAGCTCAATAATTGTAAATCGTTTCACATAAAAGTTTACATTTAAATTGTATAGCCGTAGGGTTATGAATTTTGCTTCGCAAGTGCATGGTTTCGGGTTCAGTCCCACTACGCGGCACCCCACCTATATGCCGCATACAGTCCTGCAGTGCGGCACTGTATCCCCAGGTCGGATAATGTTCTGTAAATGAATATGGTAGACGGAAAATGTGAGAAGCCCATCGCATATGTGATATATGTGTGTGCGCGCACGCACGAGTGTGTTTCTGTGTGTTTGTTTATGTAAGTATGTATGTATGTATTATATATTATTGTATATATTATTTGTTATAAATTATTCTTTAATTCTCACTGTGCTTTAAATAAAGCGTCACAATGAGCATCACTTAAATAACACCTTCAAATCTGTCCACCCCATGTCTTGTTGAATCAGCCAACACATAAACACAGTAATCTCAAGTAATCATAAAGCTTTATTTTCCTGGTACCCAGTGTGAAACAATAGTAGCGTAGCTGGGGGTCGAATTCTAGGGAGAAGTCCGCCCCGGGCAACGCTTTTATGAAGGCGGTACTTCTGGATCTATATTGGGGCACGGTAACCGGAAAGGCTGCCGCGAGTATCACACACTAGCTAAGCTACTGCAATGTATTGCTGAAATTTCAGAGAAATTTCTTAAAGCTAAATAAATGCAATGAATTAACAGATTTTCTGACATACAACATCTGTGACATTTTTCCCATTTACTTTTATTTATGCTTTCTATATACTTTTAGTACATTCTTGAAAGATTATTTAAAAGAACACCTTAAAATAAAAAAAATAATCTGGAAAATTCTTAGAATGGTTTTAATAAACTCATATGCAGAAGGAAATTGTACAAAATATGAAAATAGTTATTATATTATTATTATTATTATTATTATTATTATTATTATTATTATTATTATTATTACGAAACAACAACTAGAGTGATAGCAAACACTATATGAGAGCAATCAGATACTTTAAAAATGCTATGTCACTACACTTCACATGTTCTTAGGCTTGGTTTTCCTTAACAAAATACTTCCAATTTGAGCGGTTGTTGGCTCTATACAAGAGACCGGTGGGGGCTCACTATTCACATGTGTACGATGATGAAGATGGTGTTATATACACTAACATACTTAGCTTGCATCTATAAATACAAATTACGTTGCATCTGTAAATAGACCATCATGTTGGGTGGTAATGATGCATTCACCAGCAAGCTATGACCACTTGTACACCGAATGTGCTGAATCATATTCGAAATCAGCAAGCTGTGCGTTAGCCGACGCACTAGAATCTTCTTCGTTCGTCATCTTTACTGTGTCTTACTTACAAAACTCCACCGTAAAACCTTCGCCAAATCTTTTATCCTTAGAACGGCAACCATCTGGAACTCATGATCGCGCACATTTTCTCTGCAGGTATCAATCTTTAGAAGATTTTTTTGATCAGCGGTTGATGTTCAAGAGCAATGAGCTCTACTCGTTCTCGTCATAATGAAAATAGAAGATTATTTAACCAATTCTGCCTTCTAAACTTCGCTACGTAACAACGCAGAGCCTGTATGTGGTCACTTCCCCTGCTTGAAATAGCAACCAAATTCCCCTCAACTCGTGGCCTACCATATTTAAAAGAATACATCTTGGAGCTAAACAACAATAAAAATATTTTGCTGTTTCCATATTACGTTATATATCCGCAATCAATATTTTCTCATAGAAAACTTTTGTTATACATTAGTGTTCGTTAAACAAATTAGAGAATTATTATCACCAAATATTAAATTAATTATAACTTAATGAACAATTTTTTTCTGTAGTGTCCAATGACTTTGCCTGTTATCCACAAAATATGTCTCCCTCTGGGTTTTTCTTGTGTTTTTATAATCGCTAGAGCAATTATAATATGCACATTTATACATTTTTCCTGCTTGTGTAAGCCTTCTGTAGGGAAAAGCTCATAATACCTTCATTTGACAGAATATTACGCAGTGAAATTTACCCAGCATGTATCATCATAAGAAAAAATATATATAACTGTTTATTATATTTTGTTTCAGATCGTTTCTCTGCTATCAAATAGTTTAATTAAGTGAAACTAGTCTGTAAGTGAATCCTCAGTAGTAATATAAATGAACATACACACATGCATATGTATGTATGTATGTATGTATGTATGTATGTATGTATGTATGTATATATATATAATATATATATATATATGTATGTGTATATATATATATATATATATATATATATATATATATATATATATATATATATATATATATATATATATATATATATATATACATATATATATATATATATATATATATATATATATATATATATATATATATATATATATATATACATATATATATATATATATATATATATATATATATATATATATATATATATATATATATATATATATTTATATATATATATATATACACATACATATATATATATATTTATATATTTATATATATATATATATATATACATACATACAAACATACATACATACATACATACATACATACATACATACATACATACATGCAGCTATAAGTCTATAAGCTGGCTTGTTTACATTTTCTGACATCTTGTAATGTATCAACTCATTGCAAAATCTCTTGAAATTTAATCTAACATAACAGGGTTTCTTGAGAAGGATGCAACAGTGATAGGCAACACTGTATTATGGCTAAAAAGTAGCTTTTGTTGCTACGTGATTTAAAGTTCAATCTAACAGACCAGCACATTGCATAAGCGTCTTCTACCATAGACTTAGACAAACCAAAACCTTTTGAATAAAACTGATGGATAGAAACTGAGAAAACCAGCTAGTGTAGCTCTTTCTGCATTTTGGCGGTGGATTTAGTCCGTCATCTGGTCTAAAACCAACGTTAGACACTTGTTATAAACGTCTGGGTTGAAATCCAGTTTTAGCATAATTTTTCGCCTCTTGCTCCCAGTTGTATGCTCTGAAAAAGCGCTATGGGTGATTCCCTTCCTCCTTTCACTAAATGATAAGGATGTTTTGAAATCTATGGCAGGATAAGAGTCAAAAGCCATATTTCTTTTCAAAATTGACAATACTTAGAGAAACACAGCTCCGATAAGAGACAGAGTCAACATCCACTGACAAGGTTGAAAATTTTTGGAATACACAAAAAAATAAATAAAATGAGTGGAAATTGAACCGGTGAGTGTGTTAGATATTAAAGCAGTATGACTTTCCCCAGACATATCAAAATACTTAGAGGAGTTTCACCTTATTTCTCTCCTAACTTCCTGTCTCTTTGTTTTCAATATACAAATTTGACGGTGAAAGCATGTGGCCTAGTGGCTAGGATGTTGCATTCACGACTGCAAAATCGTGGTTTCAATCCTCGGGTCGGGCAATGCGTTGTGTTTTTGAGCAAACTACTTCATTTCACCTTGCTCCAGTTCGCTCAGCTGCGATGGTCTGGCGTCCTGTTCAGGAGGAATGTTGCGATTTCTGCCCCTTATGCTCCATGGAAAGCGGGTATCCAGCTGTATGAGTTCTAGAACTCGAAATTCTACTTACTTTTACTTGTTTGAAAAAAAAACTTCCATGGGTATTCGTATCTGTTTTTGTGTTTTGAGTTTATCATGATGCGAATTCTATACACAACGCCTACATGATTTCAAATAACAACCAAATTCCCCTCAAACTACAAGTTAGCATTCTCCCGCCAAAATAAAAATTAGGAAGGCATATGATAATTAAGTAATGTAATAGTGGATTCATTGTCTGAAAATCAAATGTGGTGACCATATCTGGAAAGCATTGTTCCTACATCAGCTAGCTCGTGGATGACCTGTGGTTGAAGAACGTCAATATTCCTTTAAATTTATTATTAAAAAGTCATTTCTACTAATTGCTCAACGACATTGCTTTTGTCTGAATAAAAAAACCTACCCTTTCATACGTTTTAATTCGAATATCATTTATTTGTAAAGAACATTGGTTTGCACCGGAACCTCTAATTCACTGACATATTTGTACGTTGATGTTAGAGAAGAACTATATAATTATTCTTGATGCTTGTGTAAGAAATAATTATTTAATTCACCTTAAAATGTTCTAAAATAAAAGTGTTAAAATGTCGATTAGTGCATGCCATCGATGTAACCATGAGTTGAAAAGCCGATTTTAATCACTTTAATGAGAAAAATGATATATGTAGAAAATTAATTGAATTATAAATGAATTAAAACTAGTTTCACCAAGTGTAGTTTACACTGAAAGTCACCATCAAGTAGATGCACTTCAAGTCATCCTCAGTTCTATAAACATTTAGCTTCACTCGTTGTTGCACCAATGTAGTCGAAACAAGATTTGACGTGAGGCAGCTTACACACCTTTTGTAGACAGTGCACAGAGAGTAAAGTTGATTAATTAGAACTTTAGTAGCGTGGTGAAAATCCCTCACCCCAAACCCCTTCTCCCCTTCACCATAATTTCCAAAAGACACCCATACATTCATAGACGCACACAAATACATACGCACTCACATTCGCACCATCTCATATAGACAATGAGATTTGGGATGCTGGTAAAACCTGATTCAAGACAAAATTTTTAACGTGAAAGGTTTAAAGGCGCAAAAGAAATTTCAATTTTAACAGTAATTTTGATGGAAAATCTTTGTTCTGACTATAAGCTCAGTACCAACAGAAACAGTTTACTGACTAAAGACACATTTTCATTATCTGTTTATTTAGGTTCGTATTTTACGAACAGCTACTGACTCGCAAAATCATGGCATAGATATTTATGTTTATGTATCTATATTTGTATTATTATACCTCACTATCAGTGTTCAAACTTACTATACGAAGTCAAATATGGCATTTGAGTCGACGTACTTTTTTCATGCATAAAAAGTCGTCAAGCTATTGGATTCAATATATACACTCATAAATTGTTGAGCTGGCAGAATCATTTGTTTCTCTCTCTCTCTCTCTCTCTCTCTCTCTCTCTCTCTCTCTCTCTCTCTCTCCTCTCTCACATTCTGTGATCCCTACCTCTCATTATTTGGTCCCTCTGATTTCTTTCCCCTCTCTCGTATCCCTTAGTCCTTCTGCCCTCTTCAACTCTTCCCCTCCTCTTCCACGTGATCACTGTCCAGTTTAGGCATTTTCGTATTTTTTTCGGCTGACCGCCTTTCAAGTCATTCGCATCTATTCTGTTCTGTCTCACCACCCGGTCAGTTAAGATTTTCCCATTTCCTTTTTCATTACGCTGTCTGATAGTCAAAAGACCCAGTTTGTTTTGTTTTATTTTTGCTGCAATTGTATAATTATTTTCCTTTTGTTGTATATCCGAAAGACTTTTGTCTACTGTATTTGTATAATTCTATTTCTTATGTTACGTTCGTCTGATAATCGAAAGACCCTTTCAGTTTGTTATTTCCTTGTGTTAGTATATGTACATTCGTTTGCCTTGCTCAGGGGCTTAATGCCTTCAGCTTAAACCCTTGGCTCAACTAGTTTCGAGTAGTATCGGAGAGGATTGGGCGAAACTACGTGGACATTAAAGAAGTAATTGGCTGCGAATGATCCGTATATCTTGTTTTGTCCCGTTTGCCGTTGTTTTCCTATCATCCTTTTCTTGCTTGTTATGTTTTGAAGATTTCTGTTTGTGGTGTTTTTTTTTTACCTCTGAAACACACACACACACACACACACACACACACACACACACACACACACACACACACATATATATAATATTAAGCATGATGTAGAAAGTATGGGCTATTTACGGAGTGCTCGTAGGGAGCCAATGCGAAATAACACAAAGTAGAAGAAAATGAAGACGCAAATCCTATGCAGTCATCCAAATTCCCGAACACATAAATGAAGATATTCAATCAATGTAATTGAATCTTATTTATTTATACACATCAACATAAACCATGCATGTATAGGCGTAAAGATTCTCCAAGGGCATAAAGAATAAAACCAAACATACATAAAAATGTAGGAGAGATATAAGAGCATATAAAAATATATAAAAATACATATAAAATCACACATAAATAAGGATTACAAGTAAAGTCATTCGCTTTGTGCTCCCTATATTTATCACGCATAACTTTTTATATGTAATCCTTTATTTATATGTGATTTTATATTTATTTTAATATATTTTTATATGCTTTTATATCTCTCCTATATTTTTATGTATGTTTGGTTTTATTCTTTATGCCCTTGGAGAATCTTTATGCCTATACATGCATGGTCTATGTTGATGTGTATAAATATATATGATTCAATTGCATTGATTGAATATCTTCATTTATGCGTTCGGGAATTTGGTTGAATGCCTAGGATTTGCGTTTTCATTTTCCTCTACTTTGCATTATATATATATACATACATACACACACACAGGCACACACATTCATATTCACATGCATGTATACTTGGGTGTGAGCGACTAGGGACGTACACGTGCGTGAGTGTGTCTGTTTCTTTGACTTGATAGTCGTAAATGAGCAGCAACGTCATTACACACTGCGTTATTTGTTCCCATTATCCGTGAAACATTTGGCTATGTAAAAATATTAATTCGTTTCTACTCTAGGCACATGGCCAGAAATTTTTTGGGAGGGGGTCAGTCGATTAGATCGACCCCAGTACGCAACTGGTACTTAATTTATCGACCCCGAAAGGATGAAAGGCAAAGTCGACCTCGGTGGAATTTGAACTCAGAACGTAACGACAGACGAAATACCGCTAAGCATTTTGACCAGCGTGCTATCGTTTCTTATTTCTTTACTGCCCACAAGGGGCTAAACATAGAGGGGACCAACAAGGACAGACAAAGGGATTAAGTCGATTACATCGACCCCAGTGCGTAACTGGTACTTAATTTATCGACCTTGAAAGGATGAAAGCAAAGTCGATCTCAGCGGAATTTGAACTCAGAACGTAACGGCAGACGAAATACCGCTAAGCATTTCGCCTGGCGTGCTAACGTTTCGGCTAGCTCGCCGCTTTTGAAATATTAATCCGATTATGCAATGAAAGAATGAGTGATATTGTCGGTGAAGGATGTAAACAACAGCGAAATAATCCAAAAAGTCAGTAATCTTCGAAAGCAAATGTATTTTGCTATATATTTATTTTGAGCTTGCATTCTCGTTGACTGAAATGTAATAGAATCTGCCATTTGGTAACTTGTAACTAACGGCACTATTATTAAGCAACAGTAATCCGGTTTCAGTCATAGTGTTTAGTCGGAGAAATCGACCCCATAACTTACTTTTGAAACCATGATACTTATTGTATCGTTCTTTAGTTGTCGAACCACTAGATTACAGAGATATAAACAAACTAGTACCGGTGTTCAAGCGATGGTACGGCTACACAAAGACACACAGACTAAATACACATGTGCGATGGGCTTCCACACAGTTTTCGTCTTTCAAACTCGGCCTGGAACTATAGCAGAAACCACTTGCTCAAGGTGCTGTGCAGTGGAACTGAACCTAAAACCACATGGTTGCAAAGCGAGCTTCTTAACCACACAGCTATGCCTGCACCTATTAAACCAAATAAGTATGAAATTTAATATATAATTAAATAAGTCTTTATTATTACATCCTTATTTGAAGGCGACGAGCTGGCAGAACCATTTGCACTCCGGGCGAAATGCTTAACAGTATTTCATCTGCCTCTACATTCTGGGTTCAAATTCCGCCGATGTCGACTTTGTCTTTTATCCATTTCGGGGTTGATTAAGTAAGTACCAATTACGCACTGGGGTATTTGTGATCGACTTACCCTCCTCTTCGCAAATTTTAGGCTTTGTGTCGATAATAGAAAAGATTATTACTTTATTTGCGTTACTACCTCCGCCTTGGTGTTTGTTTGTCTGTGGACAAGATATCTCAAGAAACGCTGGATGATTCGGATGAAACTTTCAGGGATGTTTGACCTTGTGACTGGCATGAAATGATTAGATTTTGGGATCGGTTTTTTTTACTAACCATGCGGACCAACATAGATGGGACAACACAACATGATCAGAGTCATTTACAAACAGATGATATAATAAAATTTTACGTGTATAATGAAATCGAATGATAAACAGTAAATTACAAACAATAAATTACAAGATGTGGTGTTCAAAATAGGTATGCTCCGACCCCACGAGCCCTGTCTTTAACACCAACTTACTGTTAGTCTCACAAGCGTGCTCACGCAGGGCCTTTCACTCCCAACATGCGTGCTACACGCGTCCATTGTTTTTAAAACTCACTCTCTGACAAACACCTCTTTTCCAGGCCCACCTTTCTTTTCAAGTGAAAAGTGAACATTTTCACGAGGGCGAGGCCGGAGACGCTGGTGTTTGTCCCGATACTTTTCATTCACGACTTCCATATCACCTCTCTCGCAATTGCTACTACTACAAGAAAACAATTCTTACCTTTTTCCGTCAGGAAATCCAGCGGGTTAATTTTTACAATTGACTGAGCCGATAGCTGTACTCTTCTCCCATCTGACAAAAAATGTTCCGCATAAACCCACACTTCTGAAATACCCAAACACTAAACAATAGCGTGCAGGACGGTTTCCACGCCCTGCTCGCATCTTGGACAGGCCGTTAGCGCAGGGTGGCCGTGTCTCGTGAGTTTATCCCGAACGGGTAGGGCTCCTCGCTAACACCGCCAGGCCAAAGACTTTTGGAAGTTATCCAGTGTCTTCGGCCCGAATGTTCTTCGGAACAGGCTGTCAAACTGGTTATCATCGAAACCCAGGGTCCTTCCCAGGGCATCATCATTTCCAACCTTTACCAACCTACTATAGTAAGGCGCGGTGGTACCGAAACCGCTGGCGTTGCCCGAGTTGCGGAACTGTAGAAGCGCCTTGCGGCACTCCGTATACCAGGTACCCAACCTCGATCTTCGGCGAAATCAGTCTTCTCTACCATCAAAACTAGTAAAGCTGAGGAACATTCGTCTAGCAAGCGGAGACCATACCAGTTCACCATCCAGGTAGAGCCAGAGACACCTCAACCTCAGCGCATGCTTGCGCTTCAACAGCCAAGGCATCCCTAACCCACCCTTGGCGGCTTTTGACAGCAGATAGAACGTCTTACAAGTGGAGCGGAGTTCTTCCACAAAAAGCGAAAGATCTGCCTCTCCAACTTGTTTAACCACGAATCTGGACAAGGCACGACAAAAAGGCGGTAAACGATGAGTGATGCGATAAACACATTGGATACCTCCGCCCTCCCTTTCAAGGATAGCCACCGCCAAGACCAGGTCCTGACTATGCGGGTCACCTTGTTCGAAACCTCAGACCAGTTCTTTTCTATCTGGAGATCTGGGCCAACCAAGATTGCTAGCAACTTAATCGGGCCCTCCTTCCAGCGTCCTTCGACGTTATTCGAAGGCATCGACTTACTCCTCCAGGTGCCGAGTTGCAATCCGACAGACTTTTCCCGGTTAAATTTTGCTCCTGCTACCGTCTCATAAACCTTAATGGTTTCATCTACTTGCTGTAGGTGTTCCATCTAGGTTACGATGATAGTGATGTCGTCCGCGTATGCTGTAACCGATCCTCCACCTCCTGGATTCGACGGGATGCCGCTCAGCTTTTTCAGTAATAGCTCAAGGACCATCACGTACAAAAGCTGAGAGAGCGGACACCGTTGGCGAACCGACCGTTTGATGCAGAACGACTTCGAGAAAAAGCCGTTCGCCCGAACGTTCGAGTCGATGTTATCGTACAACTGTAGAGAACCAAAACCCAGTCCGAACCGTGCGAGAACAGAAACCAGGTACCGATGGTCCACCCTATCGAATACTTTAGCTTGGTCTTAATGGACCAGTGCCCCGCCCTTGTCAGACTTTTCACCATACCCTTCTACAGTGTAGCGTATAAGATGAAGATTATCCTGGATGGTTCTGCCGAGGACTGGACAGGTTTGGACCCCTCCGATCAGGCCATCTACGACACGCGTCAATCTTTTTGCTAACAATTTGGCCAAAATCTTCATCTCTGCGTTCAGCAGAGTGATGGACCTGAAATTATCTATATTATCCCCCTTGTCCGAGTCCTTCCTGACCAGCGTCACAACTCCCCGGCGTACAGATCTGGGGATAAACCCATTCTGCTGCCAGTTCGCGTAAACGCTACCCAGTATGTTCCCAAACAAGTCTGGCATACTTTTTTTTATATAGCTCATGGGGAAGACATCGAGACCCGGCGCGTTACCACCGCCGCAGTCCGCTATGGCCTCAATAACTTCCTCAGGTGTGATCGACCCTTCACAGCTCTCTGCATCCTGGCCCAAGAGACGCGGCAGGCCGGCGAGGAAGTCCATCGTGCAATCTGGCCCATCACTCCTCCCGAAAAGCTGGGCGAAGTGCTGCTGAAAGTTCCGGCACATCTCCTCGTGTTCGTTTATAAAATCACCTTGCGCATTCACTACAGATCGAATTATGGAATCATTTCCACGTTGAGCTTCTACAACCCGTACCCATCCAGCGGCCTTGATTCCCTCGCTCCCCATTGCACGAAATCTAGCTCTGACGATACACCCCATGTGTTTGGCTTCGAGGTGCTGGTTTAATTCCAGTCTCTTCACTTTCACCTGGGATGCATCGCCAGATGTCATGGCTTCCTCTAGGGCCTTAACTAATTCATTTTCTTCCCTACGCCCTCTAGCCACTAATCCTATGCTATATCTAATAGATTCGAATTTAATGACTTTTTTGAGGGCGTACCATCATTTCTTGTTGATAATGGAACCGGTTAACGCCGTCTGTATTAGTAACTTAATCCGGCTCCTGTAATCCTCAATCGCCAAAAGGGACTTATTGAGTTTCCAGTAGCCGGAACCCTTACTACATATCTTATCTAGGTACAGTTTCCAAGTTACCATCTTGTGGTCACTGTAACTGACCAAGTGGAATTGTGAACGCGTAGCTATTTCTTTATCAAATTTTCTAATAAATATCCTATCTATGTAAGATCTAGAAGACCCGTCGCTATTTGACTATGTCCACAATGGAGCGTTCGGGAATTCTAGTCCGTAGGGATCTACTAGCTGAAAGTGACTTAGTAGATCCCAGAAGTCTATGTTCGGTTTTCTATTAGGATTCGAGTCAACACTCCACGCGCGCATCGAGAATAGTGCTGAAGTCTCCTAACACAACTAGTGAACGTGACGTGCCCAAAAACTTCTCCAAATCTCGGTTATAATCAGTCTGACTTGAATTAGGAGCATAAACTGCAACCAGCCTGATTTCCTTACCACAGCTGAACCTCAGATCTAAAACGACCAGCCTACCTTCTGGATCAGAAAAAAATCAACTTTTTCTCTGAAACTCAGTTTCTTTTAAGTAGGACCAACACCCCACACCGCCACCCGCGGGCCTGGAGAAGCGAACCTCTCGTAGCCATTCAGGAGCCGGAGCAGATCTCTTGGCCCTTTTAGTTTAATAGCATCGTTGAGGTAAGTATTGATTCTATCTTTACTAATATTGTTCAATGGTTTTCTATCATTGTTTGAAAAAATATGTATTTTTATATTAATTCAATTGATTTTTAATGATAATTTTAGCCGATACCTTTTTCAACACTAAGTTAATAGTATTAAGTTTATCATCTTAGCTTAAACCAAGACTTCGATTAGATTAGGGTTGAATTTTTTCCATTAATACTGTTTAATATTTCTTTTTGTTTTATGGGATAAATAAGTAGTTTTTAAAAATTTCTTTGATTATTAGTTTATATTCTAATTAAGGTTAAGTCAATAGTACAACATTTATAATTTTATTTAAACTAAAGTCTCGATTAGATAAATTTTATATTTCTTTTCAATAATTTTGTTAAATGTTTTTTCCTTTATTTAATGGTGATACAATTGCTCTTATATATTAATTTTTGTTAAATTCAACTTTACGATGAAAGTAAACAAACAAAGTTTGTTCTTTTTTTTTTTAGAAGCGTTGAGATGTATTGTAAGAACAGAAATAAATTCATTTCTCAAACGCGTGATAATGCTATAAATTGCGTGATCAGGATAAATTATCCATTTATTGCAGAAAAATACACTACTGGCCAGCCATGAGACTCGAACTCACATCTCTGTGATTACGCGTCAAGTGTTTAAATTAGTTTATATTTTACGTTTATAATTTTAGTTTAACCTAAAACTTCGTTTCAATTGTATTTTAAACGAAAGATTTGTTAAGATAAGATTTGCATATAATATTTCTGTTAGTCTATATTGTTTCTTAGTCTTATTCTTTTGAATCTATAATTACTTAGATTTTAACGTTCAATAAAATGTTTACAATTATAGTTAATTATTTTATTATGATTGAAGTTATATAAAGTTTACTCTTTCATTCATGATAGAGCTTTCATTCATGTTTTTATATCTCTTTATTCTATTCTTTTTCTTTACGCAATATCTTCATGAGACTTATTTCTAATAAACGTTTTAGTTCTGAGTTTAGTTCTGAGTTAAGTATTACTTCTATCTTTATTAATTTAACCTAAGACTTCGTTTAAATTGTATTTTAAACGAAAGATTCGTTGAGATTAGTTTTGCATATATTTCTGTTAGTTTATATTATAATAAACGTAAAATTAATTATAGCAGGTTTATAATTTTTGATATTTTAAATAATATTTTTCTATCTTAATATAATAAGTATTTTTATATACATTCATTTGTTATTTATTGTTGGTTGATATATACATTTATTATTAGTATTATTATTATTATTGTTGTTGTATTTTGACCTGAAGATTAGCTATATTTTTGAATAGAATTGATTTTCGATCGATTTAATCGATTTGAATATATTTTATTTTCTATTTGAAAATTTGGTTATGAAACACGTGTAGTCTTTTTATTATCATTATCTTAAGGCATTTACTTTGTATTATATTATACTTATTTATCGTGCATTTGCTTATTAATTCTTCTATATGAGACTGTGGATTTTCATGGATAAGTTCATGAACTTTGGTTCTTTTCTCTAAAACTATATATTTATGTTTTATACTGTGAAACTTAATTTAATTTTAATTTTTCATAAATTGAATTTAATTGAGTTTTTACCTGTAAATTTGGATTTTTATCCCTAATATATATATATCTATATATAGATATATATAGATATATATATATAGATATATATATATACTTTTCTCTTATTCTTTTATTTGTTTTAGCCATTTGACTGCGGCCAAGCTGGAGCACCGCCTTTAGTAGAACGAATCGACCCTTGGACTTATTTTACGCTTAGTTACGGGGGATGTAAACATATCGACCAACGTCGGTTGTCAAGCGATGACTGGAGAGGGGGCAAATGCAAACACACACACACACACACACACACACACATATATATGCGACGCGCTTCATTCAGTTTCCGCCAACCAAATCCACTCACAAGGCTTTGGTCGGCCCGAGACTATAATAGAATAAACTTGCCCAAAGTGCCATGTAGTGGGACTGAACCCGGAACCATGCGGTTGGTAAGCCACGCCTGCGCCTATATATATATATATATATATATATATATATATATATATATGTGTGTGTGTGTGTGTGTGTGTGTGTGTGTGTGTGTGTGTGTGTGTGTGTGTGTGCGTGTGTGTGGGTGTGTGCGTGTGTGTGTGTGTGTGTGTGTGTGTGTGCGTGTGTGTGCATTTGTCCCTCACCATCGTTTGACAGCCGATGTTGGTGTGCCTACGTCCCCGTAATCTAGCGGTTCGGCTTAAGTAACCGATAGAATAAATACTAGGCTTAGAAAGAATAAGGCCTGGGGTCAATTTGTTCGACTAAAGGCAGTACTCCAGCATGGCCGCCGTCAAGTGACTGGAACAAATAACAGAATGAAACAATATTAACATAAACGTAAGGGGTAAGGTGTAGAATGCCGTACGTAAAAGGTTTGAATTCTGCTTATAGCATTTAGCACACCTCTTAACTCACGCAGGGTTCGATAGCAAAGTCTTCCACTGGTGTGGTGCTAGTAAAGTTAAGTTGATGATAATGTTATCTTCGTGTGTCTTTTTGGACTAGTACACACAGTTTACCAATATGGCTGAATCTATTTTTTTTGCCCCCGCAACCGGTAGATATTTTGAACATCGAACCATTTGAGTTACTTCCCTTGGCTGATTTTCTTTTGATAATACGAATAGGTATATAAACAAATATATAGATGAGGCACATAAACAGATATACAAGCTAGCGGGCAGGTATGTAGACATTTATCATAACAAGAGACAGACGAATACAAGTAGTGTCAGTGAAGCTGGAAAACAAATAGATTTATGGTAGTGTGTGTGTGTATATATATAAATACATGCATACATAGACATACACACACACACACACACACACACACACACACACACACACACACACACACAGAGCACACACACACACACACAGAGCACACGTAGGCGCAGGAGTGGCTGTGTGGTAAGTAGCTTGCTAACCACATGGTTTCGTGTTCAGTCCCCCTACGTGGCACTTTGGACAAGTTTCTTCTACCATAGCGTCAGGCCAACCAAAGCCTTGTGAGTGGATTTGGTAGACATGAACTGAAAGAAGCCCATCGTATATATATATATATATATATATATATATATATACACGTGTGTGTGTGTGTGTATGCTTGTGTATCTGTGTTTGTTCCCCCCATCATCGCTTGACAACCGACAAAAGAAAACGATAGAATAAGTACTAGGGTTACAAAAGAATAAGTCCAGGGGTCGATTTGTTCAACTAAAGCCGGTGCTCCAGCATGGCCGCAGTCAAATGACCGAAACAAATAAGAGAATATATGTATGTATGTATATGCATGCGTATATAAAGAGAAAGAGCGTGAGAGAAAACGAAGAAAACTAGGACGGGCAGATAGATAGAAAGACAGACAGGCAAACAGACAGATAGATAGATAGATAGATAGATAGTAAATGAAATAGATACTAAATACATTCAAGCAATTGCAGAACGAAGTAGACAGATGGGAATTAAGAGAGAGAGAGAGAGAGAGAGAGAGAGAGAGAGAGAGAGAGAGAGAGAGAGAGAGAGAGAGAGAGAGAGAGAGAGAGCGGGAGAGAGAGAGATTAGCGGATAGAAAGTGGAAGGGGAGAAAACGAGAGAGGGCAGAAGGAGGTGAGATCGTGTTAATTCATTTTATCAGTAGCCCTATTTGGGAGTGACGAGTTTACAGCATGACGTCTAATAGGCGAAGCTGTTTAGAAACATTGACAACAGGTGTGGTGTTAGGGCGAACAAATGTTTTTATAATTGACCGACTATCTATCAACATCTTCATAGTTGTATTGGTGCTGGTAGTAGTAGTAGTTGATGTAAGGTAGTAGATGTTCGTTTGGTGAGGATGGGGATAATGGTGGATGCTTTTGTTAAGGTGGTAATATGACTATCAGAAATAAATAGACAAAGGCGGAAGTGAAATTGGAGTGAGAGAAGCTGGTTGGGAATGGGATATATATATATATATATATATATATATATATATATATCGTCGCTATTATACTAAACTGTCGTATGTCCAAATGTTCAACATTTATTTTTGTTTGCAGTAGCTGGTTATTTTGGTCAAACTATCGTATCTCCAGCTGCTTCAGATGCCAAGGTGTCAAAAATTGTCAAAGGGTAGTACAACGGTTCTGCTATGGAATGGTGGAACTATGTTATCGCCTTCTCAAAGAGCAGCGGTTTGGACTTACCACACTTTTGCATAATAAAAACTATATATATATATATGTATATATATATATATATATATATATATATATATATATATATATATATATATATATATATATATATATATCTTTTACTTGTTTCAGTTATTAGACTACAGCCTTGCTGGGCATCGCCTTGAATACGTTTTGTCGAACGAATCGAGCCCAGGTAGATTCGTTTGTAGTTTTCGTCACTATTTACAATTATCTTAAAAATATCTTTTTAGGCGCAGGAGTGTCTGTGTGGTAAGTAGCTTGCTTACCAACCACATGGTTCCGGGTTCAGTCCCACTGCGTGGCATCTTGGGTAAGTGTCTTCTACTATAGCCTCGGGCCGACCAAAGCCTTGTGAGTGGATTTGGTAGACGGAAACTGGAAGAAGCCCGTCGTATATATGTATATATATATATGTGTGTGTTTGTCCCCCTAGCATTGCTTGACAACCGATGCTGGTGTGTTTATGTCCCCGTCACTTAGTGGTTCGGCAAAAGAGACCGATAGAATAAGTACTGGGCTTACAAAGAGTAAGTCCTGGGGTTGATTTGTTCGACTAAAAGGTGGTGCTCCAGCATGTCCGCAGTCAAATGACTGAAACAAGTAAAAGAGTATCATATAGATGTAATTTGACGCTGAATCCGAGTTTGATAATTTTCAGAATTTTCAGCCAGTCAGAAAGCAGCGCGTTCGGTGCCTCTTCCATCATCGGGAGTGGATGGGCATCGGCATGTCAAAACATTAAACTAGCTATAGCAAACTAAAACTGAAAAACATGAAAACATTCGCGAGCAAATTAAATATTTAAAAGCTACGAACAAACCAATAGGAGTTGCTAGAAATAACAGTCAAAACATTAAAATATACACGAGCAACGTTAACATTAAAACATTCGTGAGCAAATTAAATATTCAGAAGCTACGAACAAACCAGCAAGAGTTGCTAGAAATTACAGTCAAAACATTAAAATATACAGGAGCAAAGTAAACAGTGAAAACAGTGAAAAACATTCGTGAGCAAATCAAATATTTAAAAGCTACGAGCAAACCAACAGGAGTTGCTGGAAATGACAATCAAAACATTGCTTAAAACACACATTTATTAGTTTTAAAAAATTCAAGAACAGAAGTTTGCAATAGACTATAGGATTTTATAAAATAAATTATCTTTCTCATATCTCCTTCTCCACTTAAATTCACTGAGATAAGAGTCAACCATGGAACATTGTGTCCCACACTGGCGTTTGTTTCCACACCTTAAAGATGCCCAGTTATTTTTGATTTGTTGATTACACTCAATTTGGTGGTTACACTCCTTGTACGCAAACGCAGCATCTTTGGTTACTATGAAAGCAGAGTTCTTAGCCACGTTGATGTGTAAAACACTCACTTCTGATTGGCTAAAATACCCAAAATTTGCAAATTGTAAAGGCTATTTAACTGTGTAACTGTTTAACTTGTTTCAGTCATTTGACTGTAGCCATGCTGGAGTACCGCCTTTAGTCGAGCAAATCGACCCTAGGACTTATTTTTTGTAAGCATAGTACTTATTCTATCGGTCTGTTTTGCCGAACCGCTAAGTTACGGGGACGTAAACACACCGGCATCGGTTGTCAAGCGATGTTGGGGGGACAAACATACACACACACATATACATATATATACATATGTACGACGGGCTTCTTTCAGTTTCCGCCTATCAAATCCACTCACAAAGCTTTGGCCGGCCCGAGGTTATAGTAGAAGACACCTGCCCAAGGTACCGCGCAGTGGGACTGAACCCGGAACCATGTGGTTGGTAAGCAAGCTACTTACCACACAGCCACTCCTGCTAATAACTTTTTACTTATGGATTTATAGGGAAAATGAATTTCATTTTCATAATTAGTATACTAAACTTAATCCATATATCTAATTTGAAAGCAATTGGAACAAAATTGTAAGCAGTAACGAAAGCCACAAAGATCCTCGACCCCCACCACTATTTATTATTTTTTGAAGCCTGATATTCTGCCGTTCTATTTTTCCGAATCGCTAATTACGGAGAACGTAAACACAGTAACACCGGTTGTCAAGCTGTGGTGGGGAAGAAACAAAGAAGTAAAAGCATACATATGCACACACACGTTTATAATTAATAATTTATTAGCATGCGCGACACGTCTACCAGCAGGTTTGGGTCTCGGTAGCTGGTTCCTCATGGAAATCCTACCTCCTCTGCACAGTGAATTTGAACATAACATCGGAGGTTAGGCTAAACTGCAAAGCCCGAGTCACGGATCTAGTCGGTTTGGCTGCCAGCATCAATTCTGCTCGAATTGATTTCATATTCAGTGTAATGATACTCTTTTATTGGCTAATGAATGAATGATGTGAAAATCATTTTCACTACAAATCAATCAATAAAGAGTTATTAGCAATTAAAATTTGAAAATGTTGGTAATTTCAGCCAATCGTAAGCCGCAGAAACATTCATGCCTGTTTCCATAGTAACAAGCAGAACATAAAGAAATATTTTGTCTGTGAGAAAGCACGTGTTGACAAATACATTGAAACCATTTGTTTTCCCTATCTGATGATAAGTGAGCATGTGAATTTATGTAGCGCAGGAGATATGAAAATTGTGATTTGTTCGAGAAATCGATTGAATGCATTTTAAACTTTCGTTTTCAATGAACTGGTCAACAAAAATGTTTTTTTTTTTTAATATTTAATTTGTAATATTCTATTTTGTTTTTAGATAAATCTTTAATGTTCGTGCTATCGTATTAAATGCATGTGTTGTTTACTCTTTCTTTTTTTGTTGTTAACCCGAAAGATGGTACCCACACTCAACAAGTGGAGAGGATGTGGGCCTCTGGGAAGCGAGGTAATAAACATTGCTGTGGCACTCACCGTTCTGTGGTAAATTCATATCTCTGAGAATTTATGAGACGCAGGAGATATAAAAATTGTGATTTGATTGAAAAATTGATTGAATGTATTTGTAATTTTCGTTTTTAATTTTAAAAGTATTTTGCAATGTGTTGCCTATTGCATGCTTAAATCTTTGTTTTTTGAGCATCTTTTGTTCACTCTTTTATTTTCATATATAACATATAAATATATACATCTTTTAGAACATTGTAATTTTATAAGATTTTGCTGGCAAATTTTTAAATTAACGTAAACATTTATTTACATGAAAGAAAATTACCGGAGGGCTTTCATCTAATTCTTCCAAATCTCTCTGTTAAAACTGTATTGAGACCATTTGTTACGAAAAATTGTAATGTGTTTATCGCATATAACGTGTTGTTCATCGCATTTGCAATGCATATTGAATGCTTAAAACTACTTTTTTACTAGTTTCTTTTTGTCATTGAGTGGTTCTGAGGTGTGCAAAAAATGACAGTAAATGTTCTTTTGATAAATCTGTTAAATTCATACTATCGCATTAAATGCTTCAAACTACAAAACACGGGTTGTTTACAAATATTTACAACACGTGCTATTTTCAGGATGTTGACGACAAAATGTGCTGCCATGCACAAAATGGCAGCTTCCAAATCCTGTTTCTTGACTGGGTGAAAATGATCAAACTTTAAACCTTCTATAACGTTTTAAAGACACGTTTCTAGAAAAAGGAAATAACTCCAGCAATTCAGCTTGGGAAACTATATTATTGTGCCAAATTTTAAAATATTTGATAAACTTTAATTTTTGAAATTTGCTGCCTTCCTTAATTAAGGGTTGGTAAATTTGTCAAACATCGGAAAATACTGGGCTATTATAGAGCTTGCTTGATATCTTGCTAATGATTCAAATATTAAGTTCAGTAGTAACCCTCGTCTAAAAACAATTCTGAGTCCAACAACATCAAGAAATCTAAAGATAACCTTAACCATCATCTTAAGTTAATCTAAGTATTAACCCTTACTTTAACAATATTTCTAAACCTAAAACTGAACCTTATTCTCTAAAACTCAATTTAGTTATAAACCTGATCTTAAAAGTATAACTAAAACTAATATTAAGTCTAACATTGCCATAACTATAACAAAGAGCTAGTATAAAGATCAAATGTATCTGTAATTTTTGACCTATCTCTAAACATAAACCTGAACTTGAAAGTAAAAGTATACATAAGCGACTACCTAATACTTACCATTAAACCCCTCTCTATCACAAAGCTTACGCTAATCCTGAATCAAAATCTTCAATTAAAATTGTCTCTAATTTCATCCATAAAGTTTAACATAAAAATTAGCTCACTATCCTTTAGCTCAGCCCGTTCTATAACTCTGAGCATAAAATGAACCTGAATATTGTGCTTAATCCCAATACGAATTCTAAAACTAAACCTTGAACATTAACACAGACCATGAATTCAATTAAACCGAAAACCTAAGACTGGTCATAACCCAAATAACATATATAAACATTAACTAATTATCAAACCAGCTAATTCAGCGCAGGACGAAACTTCAGCCTTAATACTAATCACCCCACCCCATACATAAATACAAATGTGACACAAAACCTAAAATTAACTCAAATTCTAACCTCTATCTTAACCCTCATCTTGAAACCGAACTTCGCTCAAGAACTAAAAAAAGTATCTAGCCATACACATAACACTAACTATGTTTAAATCTAAAATAAACTACAGCCTAACACTGACATTGAAACTATAACCAAACTTAACCCATTAAACCTTAAGCTAAATCTAAATTTAGCTTTCAAGTCGAGGCTAAAACCTAATATTTATAATGAACATGATCCTAAAATTCATACTATTATAAACTTGATCCTAAAATTAATGAAACAAAAACGCTATATCTAAGTTTAAACCAATAACTACTCTGAAGCAAACACTAAATTAGACATAATTTTAACGACATTGCTTGATTTAATTTAAAAGTTAGCGATAACCTTAGCATAACCTTAACCATATAGTATTAGTAACTATAAGGCAAGTCGTAAATTTAAAACTTGTGTTAATTTAATGCTAATCTTGAAACAAGTCATAGTCTAAAATTAACACTAAAGATAAAAATTAATCGTAAGACTAATGAATCTAATATTAAAGCTAAAGTAAGCATATACACTAAGCTTAAACATACTCACAACGCTAAACTAAACACCATTCTATTCCTATACTAACACAAATCTAATACAGTCAGAGCTCAAACACGTAACATCAACACTAGTTTTTCGCATTGCAATCACTACATCTAACCATAAATCTAATAAATATTAAAACTAAACACCAGTTATCCTTAGCCCTGACTGTAAGCCTAAACCGTACTCTAGCACTATCTCTAGCGGTCAAGCTAAATTTAACCATAAACCTAACCAAAATTACCGAAGATTAATTCTATCCCTATTATTAAAATTCAAGTGAAGTGTGAAAAAGAGAAACCAAAGAAAATCTTAAATAACATTAGCCATACATCAAAGATAACTTTATGAGCAATCTTACTCCTAATCAATCCCTAATTTTAACACAGATTAAAACCTAACATTAAACGTAATAAAGACTCACCATAACCCTAAAACTAGAGCTAAAACTAAATCTAACATTAGCCATAGTTCTAAATCTCAAGTTAATCCTAACTTTAAAACTAATTCCAAGATTAAACATAGAGTTGATCTTAGTTTAACCATAAAGCTGAACTTAACATAATCCAAAACACTAACCTTAAGCTTAACTCAAGCTTTAAATCCTAATTCTAAATCTAACTTGGCGTAAATGATATAATTTAAAATATTAACCAAAATCCTAACATGATGTATATCTAGGGTCATACTAAGTATAGCCCTAGATATATATTTCCTGAGTTTAAACCAAAAATATTCCGAAGCATAAACCTATTTCCTACCCCGAATATAAAACTTACCTGAACAACAAAGCCGGCTTTATCTCGAAGACGAATAGTGATGAAACTATAACCCTAACCCTATCATTAATGCTAAACTAAACTCTGTAACTCTAGTCCTTATAACCCTACCACAACCTAGTCATTAAACCTAAGCTGTAGCCAATATGTAATCAACTTACCATGACATTAATCCTCAACTTATATTTACACCTAATCGAAGTCGTAATCGAAATCTTACCACTAAACCTAATGAACCCTAACTGGCCCTAAATCTTGCAATTACCCGTTGCACTACCTCTTCACCGAATTTTTAATCAAAACCCCATTCGCTAACTCTGTAACTTTGAATTGCTTTCGCTACTTTAATGTCACAAAGCCAAACATTGTATGTCTTTCGTTCTCTCGTCATTATAACTTGTTCTCACGCTTCCAAAATTTACACGAAACAATAGTTAAGTTAGTTAACTTATTTAGTGCAATGAACTTCAAAAGTCTAATCAATCAGATGGCGTCTCTGAGTAATTAACCTCAGTCAATTATTTCATACACTAAACAGTTGAATTTTTTATACCATGAACTGTGTAGCACCCTGGAGACTTCTTGCTTAATTTCCCCCATGGGTATTAATCCACACAAATTCAATGCATACATACATAATAAATACATATATACATACATACACACACATATACATGTATATATATATATATATATATATATATATATATATATGTGCGTGTGTGTATGTATGTATATGTGTGTATGGCAACACTATATGTGAAAAAATCATGTCAATCAAATAATCAAATAATTATCCAGTATTAATTGATAGCAATAAATCAAGACAATAAAGTAAAGCGAGTATTACATTTTTTAAGGCATTAACCAATAAATGAATGACAAAACGATAATCTTTACTTATTCAGGCAAAATGAAATTTGACAACTTAAATCTGATTCTAATGATCCATTTCGGCAAGTGTGAAATAATTTCTTTTAAATGACAAAATTTCACATTCATAAATACATTCGCACATTCGTACGTTTGATACGTTCATACATTCGTAAATAGATATATTCGTACATATATACCTGAATAAATATATTCATACGTAAATGCTTACATGCACAGATATACTCACGAAAATTAAGAATAAAAATAAAAACAAAATAAATGAAATAAAATTGTCGACAACATATACAAATATACAGGCATACGCAAACCCACATACTCTGTAACTATTTATTTCTGGTGTTACGAATGTGATTAACGTCTGTCTCCTTAAAAATTCAAAATTGAGGCAGTCATATCTACCTCGTTATGTTCGTCTACTTCACTCAATCATTCGTAAAACCAAAATCTCTTTTCTACAAAATTTCTCTCCAAGAAATACGACGACATTTGTTAACAAGAAAATGATTCTCATGTTTGGAAATCTTTATCCATAGATGACAGCAGGCATTTTTGAACGAAAAGTGTTGAACCAATGAGAAATCCCCTTATGGTCACTGAACTCACAAAAAATCACTGGCTCTATCTCAGAAATAAAAGAGAGAAAAGACAGAAGACGAGTCCATACAACCTTCGAATGTTGTTTAGTATCACACAGACAGCATCTAATAAACGACTGTAGTAAAAATAGAAAAAAAAATCAACCAAATAACCAAAACTGAAGAGAATCCTAATGAAATCCTCACTTCCCAACAACTTTCCATGGGACTCCAGAATTACTGAACAAGCCGACATCAATAAGAGTAACGGAAGCTAGAAGTGAAACACTTTACATTCTCGCATAAAAAGAATAAAGAAAGGTTATGTATAGGTATCTTGTACGCTGGAGTTCGATGCTAATATTAACATGAAATGTAGAGTCTTTTGAACTCACACACGTTATGTCATCTCACATTTTGAAGGCCGTCTTTTTGCAATCCAAGAGCAAGAAATAGTTACAAAATACCTAATGCACAAAAGAAACTGCTAAGCGTTACAAACCCGCGAGTTGCGACAATTTCCTTGAAGGACATTCAGTAATTGCCTCAAATGTCGTTAAGATACTACCTCTCATTATGACATTATATTATTGCTTAAACAATGTCAAGCGTAAAAATATATCCAGTACATAGATGCTTATAAACAGGGAATACTGGATGAATGTTTGCATCAAATCTTTCACCAAATGCAAACATGACAAGGCTTCCTATAGTTGCTTGGTACAAAAAAGGATAATTAAGTACCGTCACAGAGATCAATTTCCTTGCAGATGTGAACATTTATTTCAAATTCGGTGAGAATGAAAATGTTTATAGAGAACTACCCCAAAACCTTCTACTTCTTAACCTAGATTGTAAATTCACATTTATACTGATTGATGCATTCAGAAATGTGGGACTATTGTTTTGAGACAAGAAAATGACCAACTAATTGTAAATTAACTGGTCATTTTACTTTGTAAATGCAATATATAAGCTAAACAGTAAAAGTATGCAAGAATTTTCATCGTGTAACTTTTATCATTTTTGTTATTCAAATTCCATAGATGAAACTTTGCTTCGTGTTTAGAAACCTTTCTTAAAAGAGGAAGGATTAGAACTCCACACACAAATCAGAGCATATTTATTTGTTATTTATTAGTTGTAATGCTGCATGATTAACTCACATGCCTGCATGTCTCCCGTCCGGTTGTAAACTCAGTATGCGCATATGTTTTTTACCTGTCGTTTTTTTTTATTTACAATACATTTTTTTTTTCATTTATTAAGTAACGGAACGCAACGCAACCTGACTTAACAGTAAGTTTTATATATATATATATATATATATATATATATATATATATATATATATATGTATGTATGTATAAATGTATATTATATATATGTATATATATATATATATATGTATATTATATATATATGTATGTATATATATATATATATATATATATATATATATATATATATATATATATATAAATATGTATATGAATGTATATATATGTATATATATATATATATATATATATATATATATATATATATATATATATATATATATATATATAGTCCCATACAACTTCTGTCTTGTGTTCATATGCACCCGTGTACATCCATTACACACACGCTTGCGCGTGCGCACACTATATGTATGTGTGTGTGTGTGTGTATTTACACAAGTATATATAAGAGTAAGTTAAGTGCGTTAAGTACTATTGCATCAGAGAGAATGAAAGAAAGAGGGGGAGCTAGAAAGAGAGAGAGAGAATGAGAGAGTGAGTGAGAGAGAGGTGGGGGGAGAGAATTCAATTCAGTTCAATTGTTGAGTAAGTTTTAATGTGAATATTGGATGGCTATCTATGTTAGTGTGCGTGTAAGAAAAAAATTTTTTTAATTACCCCGAGATACAACCGTGCTTGTATTTGCGTGTATATGCGCAAATATTTACAACAGCGACAGACAAAACTGTGTGATAGACTCACAATATTTGTTGCCGTTTCTTTTTGTTTTGTTTTAGCTGATTTTTATTTTCATTTCTATTATTATTATTATTTTGTTCTCTGCACATCCTTCGTTCGTTGTACTCATCACAAATCAAAACATACTTGACTTTATTTGCTCGAGTCGTAAATAGTACTATAAATTTAATGATGAACTTTTCTCTTGTTTTCTTGTTGGTGCCAGTTTAGATTTTTCTTCCCGCCTTTGTAAATTAGTATAAACACAAAAACTTCCTCTTACATGTGTACATAGCTGGCACTGTTGCACTTCCGGTCCTAGTTCAGTTAGCACCTATCTAAATAGAACTATGTTCGTACAGAATACACTTTCTCCTAAACTGCACGTGTTTAGAATTACATTTTCTGCTGTTTTTATTATCGATGTTCTTGCTCTTGTTGTAGATCTTATTTTTATTTTGTTTTATATTTTTGTAGGTAACTTGTCACAGTCGTTGTTGAATTTGAAATTGGTGTTTTGTTTATATATATATATATATATATATATATAGGTATGTGTGTGTGTGTAAATACATTATATATATATATATATATATATATATATATATATATATATATATATGAAGTGCTGCTACACATGATGATTATGAAATAAAACATTATTGAAATCGAAATTTAAAAAAAAAATCTTCTCATCATTTTTATATTGTTCATTGATGTCGCTGATCAATTTTTAGTGATTGGAATTGGTAATTTCGAAACTTCTTCAACTATAATTGGCTGCTTGATCAGTCAAGAAACGTCATGTTTTTTTAACAGATGTACAGTGTTATGAAAGAGCTATGTTCATATTTCTAAAGTCGGTGGAATTCTTTTCCTGGTGGTGAAGTTAGAAAAAAAGAAAGAAAGGAAGAAAGAAAGAGCGTAGTGCGAGAATGTTGGGTTGATTTAGTGCAGTTCGTATTTATCTTTGAATTCTTGTAAGTTCATTGTCGTGGGAGGGACGATTTCAGGTAGACAGCCTCCTGGGGAGGTTGTGTCAGAGAAAGAAAACGACTGGGCACGCTATTTAGACGGGACGGTAGGGAGTCAGACACAGTGGAAGCGTCGCCAGATGGTTTAACCGGTGCAGCGAAATGGAATTTAAATGGAGCACCAGAGTTCATCAACAGCAGCAGCAGTAGCAGCATTAGTAATTGTTATAAGAAAGAGGTCACTTGTTAACACGATATTTTGTGGGCTTCGGGCTGGAGAAATTACGACTAAGTACTTCAGCATCAATGCAGCTGGTCACTATAGCTTCATGTTAGATAAGGCGTAGGAGTGGCTGTGTGGTAAGTAGCTTGCTTACGAACCACATGGTTCCGGGTTCAGTCCCACTGCGTGGCACCTTGGGCAAGTGTCTTCAACTATAGCCTCGGGCCGACCAAAGCTTTGTGAGTAGATTTGGTAGACGGAAACTGAAAGAAGCTCGTCGTATATATATATATATATATATATATATATATATATATATATATATATATATATATATATATTAATGTGTGTGTGTGTGTATGTTTGTGTGTCTGTGTTTGTCTCCCCAACATCGCTTGACAACCGATGCTGGTGTGTTAACGTAGCGGTTCAGCAAAAGAAATCGATAGAATAAGTACTAGGCTTACAAAGAATAAGTCCTGGGGTCGATTTGCTCGACTAAAGGTGGTGCCCCAGCATGGCCACAGTTAAATGACCGAAATAAGTAAAAGAGTAAGTAAAAAGTGCCATCAAAAGAAAACAGAATAAAATCAAATTTCACTCTATTTAATTGCATCATTCTCTCAATTGTGTATTTTTTTCCTGCACCCTTGGATTTGTAAGGCAGGTTTATCTGGTTCCCATGATGTACAAGTGTACGACATCACAGCAATTCTCCTTCAACGAGACGCCGGTTGTTGCAGGTTTCAAGGCCAACAATGTTTTGACGAAAGGAAGGAAGTCGATTACATTGAGTCTATTATTTGAATGGTAATTTATATTATCGACTTCTTGGGGATTGAAAGGAAAATTTAACCTCGGTGTGATTTGAACTCAAAACGTAAAAAGCCGGAAGAAATGCTGCTAAGCAGTTTATTGGATGTGTTAACGATTCTACTAGCTCCCGCTTTATTGAATGTTATAAGCTAATAAATATTCAATAATTTGATCTCGTGACCTAAAAAGTTGATTTGTATTCCTCGTGGCGTAGAAATTCCTTTCTCAATCAAATTTCTCGGGTTTAATACAAGTGCGCAACATCATTGGCGTGTTTCTCCTAATCTACTCACGAGTTTACCCATTAATAGAAACTACACAGAAGCCTGTTGGTTATTTGCGGTATAGATTTAATTCATCACCCGGTTTATCATTCCAATTTGATCCTTTAATGCCGTCCCCACTGCTGCCTGCATTTGGATCTTAAGGATATCTGGCTTGAGGATAGCTAAATCAACCCCGACCCCTTTCTCGCATTTTTCCGGACACTCTTTAAAAACGTCATTTGCACAACTTTTTTTCTCTGATTATGTCATGAAAAAATACGGAGTTTAGATCTTTTGATATTTATTAGTTAATTCCACTTGACAAAACATTTACAATAAAACTTTACTCTTGCTTTTGTTTGTCATATCGCAGTAAATCCGACAGTACATCTAAGACAATAAAAATAATATATAAATATATACATATATACATACAGGCGCAGGAGTGGCTGTGTGGTAAGTAGCTTGCTTACCAACCACATAATTCCGGGTTCAGTCCCACTGCGTGGCACCTAGGGCAAGTGTCTTCTACTATAGCCTCGGGCCGACCAAAGCCTTGTGAGTGGATTTGGTAGACGGAAACTGAAAGAAGCCCATCGCTTGACAGCCGATGCTGGTGTGTTTACGTCCCCGTAACTTAGCAGTTCGGCAAAAAGAGACCGATATAATAAGTACTAGGCTTCCAAAGAATAAGTCCTGGGGTCGATTTGCTCGACTAAAGGCGGTGCTCCAGCGTGGGCGCAGTCAAATGACTGAAACAAGTAAAAGAGTAAAAGAGTAAAAGAGTATATATCCATACATATATGTACATACCTACATATATATGTATATATACATGCATATATGGGTACAGGACATCAAAAAACGTTAAGCACAATGAGAAACGAAAACAAAAACGAAAACATAGAAAACGAACTTTTTTTCGAATAACTAAAAAAAAAACAATAAAACAAAGAAACAGAGAAATGAGACATGCAACATAAAGAGTATACCCCTTCGTCAGTTGTCCCTGTTTCATCTACTCCGCGTTTCGAAGGCTAGGACAATACGCGACTTTGTTGAAACAGTCCTTCCCGCAAAGCAAATTAAATAAAATTTGGGATTTTTTGCGGAGAGTGAAAGTGTTATATGTATATATGATGTATATAAATATATATAAATGTATATATTTGTATATGTATATATATATATATATATATATATATATATATATATATATATATATATGTGTGTGTGTGTGTGTGTGTGTGTGTGTGTGTGTGTGTGTGTGTGTGTGTGTGTGTGAGTGTATGTGTATATATGTATGTGTGTGTGTTTGTTTGTTGGTGTGTGTGTGTGTGTGGGTGGGTGTATTTATATTGTCGCTTATATTTATTTATTTAAGTGGTTGTGTAATTTTAGAAAGATTTAACTGCTATATCCAGCAGGACAAACAACCACGTAGAAACTATTCTTTTTGATCAGTCTGTTGTTAATTATTCTCATGCTAGCGATGACCGATCAGACGTATGATAAAAAATGTTTCGGTCCTGACCATCTTATGTTTTTTTTTTTCCTTTTTTATCGTCACATATAGCTTATTTGGGATCATATTGTTAAATATGTTCAGTTTCAGAAGACTAGGATGTATTTTGAAGAGGATTTAGCCGACCATTCCTGACCGGCTGAGTGACTACACAGGTGTCTCCTTGTTTTAGAGTAC
Organism: Octopus bimaculoides; assembly: GCF_046866305.1. Lineage (NCBI taxonomy): Eukaryota > Metazoa > Mollusca > Cephalopoda > Octopoda > Octopodidae > Octopus > Octopus bimaculoides. Next base: position 150,866,985 of record NC_142928.1, read on the forward strand.
TTAGAGGTAGATTTGATTGTCAATTGTAGGTGGACCAGGTTTCTTATAATTTACCTGTAATACATCGAAGGTCCAACGATGTTGATCAACGACCACGTTACCATAGAATAATTACAATGCACACGACATATGGTAAGCATATTTTCTCTTAGTGAGCAATCGAGTAGGGCTCAACGTACACTATCAATCGATTTCTCTGTCTGAATACTTTCATGTAAACCAGTCTTGTCAATTTATTCCATCACACATATGTCTCCTCTGCAAAATTGATTGATATTACTGGACAAAGATACGATATATGTATATAATATATATATATATATATATATATATATATATATATATATATATATATATATATATATATATATATATATATATATATATATATATATATATATATATATATATATATATATATATATATATATATTTATATATATATATATATATATATATATATATATATATATATATATATATATTTCTATAATAGTGTTGATATATTTTCGTTGATATATTTTCGAATATATATATTTTGATATATAGTGTTGATAATAGTGTTGAATAGTGTTGATATATTTTCGATTATTTTTGATTAATAATATTTGATTAATAATTAGTCTTTATTGTTTATAATATCGTTAAAGGTTTTTTTTTTATTAAAACTTAGTATATATAAAGTTTAATCTTTTATTCTTAATAAGTTTATTTTAATTTTTTCATTCTTAATTTTTTCATTCATAATTTTTTCATTCATATTATTATTTTTATTTCTACGTTTGTAGAAATAAGTATTCTTTTTATTTCTATTATTCAATTGATTTTTAATGATAATTTAATAAACGTTTTTGTTTTAAATAGTATAGCTTTAACTATTATACCGGTTAAATATGTACTAATTTTATCTTTATTATTATTTTAACTTTAAACTTCGTTTAAATTGTATTTAAAACGATAATAATTTATGTAAGCTGGATTTTGTATATAATATACATGTTAGCATATATTATAATGGATGTAGGGATGATTATGGAATGTTAATTATTTTGATATTTTGATATTTTTAATAATTTTTCTATCTTTATAAAATAAGTATTTTATATAAATTCATTTGGTACTTATTGTTGGTTGATATATATATTTAATTATTATAATTATTGTTCTATTTACGACCTGAAGATTAGCTGTATTTTTGAATAGAATTTATTTTCGATAATTTTAATTGATTTTAATCGATTTAAATTTCCTTTCTATTTGAAAATTAGTTATAAAACACGTGTAGTCATTTTACTATCTTTATCTTATGATATTTACTTTGTTTTATATTATACTCATTTATTGTGCTTATAATTATTAATTTTTCTATATGTGATAGTGGATTTTCATCGATGAGTTCTTGAAACTTGGTTCTTTTCCCTAAAACTATATATATATATGTGTGCATGATAAACGACTCAGTATTCGGCGCTCTAGCAATATATCGAGATTAAGTCGGACATAAAGATTACTTTTGGATCATCTCAGTATTGTCTTAGAATTTAATTTACCGTCTGCAAACGAGCTTTGGGTATAATTGTTGACGTCACTTGCATTATTGCTGCTGATGCTTTACAGTTGAAACCCAATTCAACAAACCTATAATCAAAGGTATTCCAATCTTGAATATGTGGATTTTGTTTTTAATACATAGTGTATCTAAGGGGTTGCATTATCATTTTGTTTTAGGAATATACAGGGAGATTTGAGATAATTAAATTCGAATGCTATTTCTAGCAGGAAAGATGATCATGAAGAGGCTCTCACACTGGTTCTTTTTATTATGATATTGTTTAGCTTTAGGTTATCTCTCATCAAACATACTCATAATCAAAAGTGTTTCAGCATTGGCCGTCCAATGTTTTACGAGTGCTATGGAATCTTTTTTCAAAGGACTCTTCTTTAGATTGAGGTAGAGTGACTTTGAAGGATATCTAGCTAATATTTTCAGCACTGCGTAAGAGGCCCTGTTGTCATTACATTTGTTGTTTTATTAATTTCATATCGTTAAAGTAGTCTAGCTTTTATTATCGTAGTTATCTCCTCCTAGTACTATTTCCGTTTACATTCGTAATAATTTTGTTTGCTTTGTGAGCAAACGGCGAATTTAGTACAAATAATCTCATCTAGAGTGAAGATATTCTCAGAAAAAAAAATAAGAGAGAAGCATAATAAATATATAAAAGAAAATGTTTCTTTTACTTACTGGACAAGTTACAAGTCCACCAGAAAACAACAAAAATTTTGAAATAAATATCAAGATCAACACTGATCGGCTATACTTATGATCAAATGCATTCTAGCCATGACCATCCTGTCAATGCAGTATATTACTGCAGGGCTTGATTAAGACCCTTTTAACGGACCCTAAGCACTTAAAAGATTCTGGTGCCCCGATATATATGTAATTCAAAATATAAACAGTAATAAACCATAATTTTTTTTTTTTTCAAAACGAAACAAAGCTACAAGTAAGATGGAAAATAATGTTTATTTTTGTATACTTCCACTTTATTTATATTTTTCTCCTACATTTTTAATTGCAAAGTCTTTGATTCAATTCTCATTACATGACACCATGAACATTTTGAAATTATGTTTCCGATCATATAAACCACTTCGAATATTATTTTAGCAAGTTGAAAATGATTTCTTTTCTGCCGGAAAATATTTATCATTTCTTATTTCTTGATTACCCACAAGGGGCTAAACATAGAGGGGACAGACAAGGAGAGACAAAGGGCTTAAGTCGATTACATCGACCCCAGGGCGTTACTGGTACTTAGTTAATCGACCCCGAAAGGATGAAAGGCTAAGTCGACCTCGGCGGAATTTGAACTCAGAACGTAACGGCAGACGAAATACCGCTGAGCATTTCGCCCGACGTGCTAACTTTTCTGCCAGCTCACCGCCTTTTATTTAACATTTCTGTGGTTCTCACTTTCCCGTGATGCCCTAAGCACATGCTTATTTTGCTTAATGGATAATCCAGCGCTGACTATTATTTATAACAATACCCTGTTATTATTTACACTTTTGGTTAAGTTGATGAGCTGGCAGAATTTTTAGCTCATCGGGCAAAATGCTTGGCGGTATTTCGTCCATTTTTACGTTCTGAGTTCAAACTATGCCGAAGTTATCTTTGCTTTTCATCCTTTCAAAATCGATACAATAAGTACCAGTTAAGGAATGGGGTCGATGCAATCGACAAATCCCCTTCCCTAAAATTTCGAGCCTTGTTCCTATAATTGAAAGAATTATAATATACACCTTTGGTAAAGTAGTCTAGCTTTTATTATCGTAGTTATCTCCTCCTAGTACTATTTCCGTTTACATTCGTAATAATTTTGTTTGCTTTGTGAGCAAACGGCGAATTAAGTACAAATAATCTCATCTAGAGTGAAGATATTCTCAGAAAAAAAAAAAAATAAGAGAGAAGCATAATAAATATATAAAAGAAAATGTTCCTTCTACTTACCGGACAAGTTACAAGTCCACCACAAAAACAACAAAAAGTTTGAAATAAATATTTTCCTCCAACGTTTGCAGAAAACTGCTCAGTACGTCTGACTAATTCTAGCCGCCATTGCGACGGCGAAATGATTATGAAAAATATCAATAATATCCGGCAAAAATGAAATAAATAAATAATAAATAAAAATCCCCTACTTAACTAACCCCTATGTATTCATAGCTGTTTTGTACTTGCACCCCATCATCTTATCACCCTATGTCAAACTCCTTACACCCCCATCTCCTTTCCTACATTTCTGTACATCAATGTTTTGTTTTCTCGCACGACACTTGTTTCTTTATTTGCCTAATTTTCGCTTAGATTTTGTTCCCTTATTATCGCTGTTAGTCTTGAATATAACTATAACTAACTTCTTCGTCAAGCTCATAATAATGATATACATAGTCACCACTGTCACAGTCACCACCATAATCACTACCACAAGCATCATCACCACCATCATCAGCATCACCGTTGTCATCGTCGTCATTGTCATCATCATCATCATCATCATGGTACTGTATCAGAAGCTGATAATATTTGTAACCATGCTATAACTTATTTTAAACGCAGTAAAACTAGTTACGTACTGAACTGCACCCCGCCGCTCGCATTTGAATAGTTAAAAAGCTATAAGCTGTTACACGAACACTGAGTTGAGTGCAAGCTCTAAGAAGCTTTAAGAGAGTAGTTCTCAACCATTTTATGCTTATGGATCCCTTTGATTTCTATTTCACTCTACTGGATTCTCATGTTAAAAAAAATCATTTATTTTTATCAGTAGGTGCAGGACTGGCTGTGTGGTAAGTAGCTTGCTTACCATCCACATGGTTCCGGGTTCAGTCCCACTGCGTGGCACCTTGGGCAAGGGTCTTCTATTATAGCCTCGGGCCGACCAAATCCTTGTGAGTGGATTTGGTAGACGGAAACTGAAAGAAGCCCGTGGTATATATATATATATATATATATATATATATATATATATATATATATATATGTATGTGTGTGCATATGTTTGTGCATCTGTGTTTGTCCCCCCAACATCGCTTGACAACCGATGCTGGTGTGTTTAGGTCCCCGTAACTTAGCGGTTAGGCAAAAGCAACCGATAGAATAAGTACTAGGCTTATATACAAAGAATAAGTCCTGGGGTCGATTTGCTCGACTAAAGGCGGTGCTCTAGCATGGCCGCAGTCAAATGACTGAAACAAGTAAAAAGAGTAAACATTATTAGGAATTTTATTTAAAAATCATTAAAACATTTTGTGTATTTTAGAAGTGCAACGAATTCATTGCTCATAAACTTTAGTAACAGAATCTTATGTGGACACCCAAGGATCATTGACCTCAGTTGAGAATCACGTCTTTAAGTGAATAAAAGTGATTATGTAACTCCTGTTCTGCTGTCGTTCATGAATTGATATTACGTTCTCTACTCACCTGATGTCTTAAAGCATCAGTACACAGAGTTCTAACAAATGGTTATTACTATTGCTATGCCTAAGCTTCTCATGCTGCTGAACACGTTTCTGGGTTAATTTACCGATCGACGCGGGGCTGAGGTAGTTAAATTTCCTTATTCAGCCTGTTAAAAATACCAGCCATATGCCCCTGAAATCAACCCTGTCTAAAAAGGAAGTGACATTATGAAATAATATCATTCTGGATAGCTCCCCACCATCTATGAAAACTGGATGGTCATAGCTGAGACGCTGTTTGGTAATAAGTGTTCTTGATCTATGTTGACCTGGGGCTAAAACCCAATAAGAAATAGGTGTTTAAAATTTTTCTCTGCTTCTTACCTGTATTATTTTTTACGTAGCTTGCAAAATCATTAAGGCGGCCGACTAAATACTTAGCAGCATTTCTTACGACCCTTTGGATTCTGAGTTCAAATTCCATCGAGATCGACTTTACATTTCATCCTTTCGCGTTCGATAAAAGAAATAAAATAAAATAAATGAAGAACTAGGGTCGAGTTAATCGATTCATTCCCTCACTAAATTTGCTGGCCTTGTACTAAAATTTGCTGGCCTTGTACTAAAATTACAAACCTCACAGTTAATACGCCAGGGAATCAATAAATGGCAACATAGGCTATTAATAATTTTTTTTATCTGAAATGAAAAATGTATGTTAGCTGATTGGCAAATTTGGTCAGACTGTACTGCCCTGATGAGATGATATAGAACGAAATATTTTCATAGATGTTTCGAACTTGCAAACAAAAATGAAACTTGCTTTCTCTTGAGCATGGAATTTAACTTTGAGATATTTCCAATTCTTTACAATATTATTTGTAATTTAATTCGTCGTTTGCTCATAAACTCAAGAAAATATAATTCATAATACTGAGTACATTGATTTATATCTCTTAGCTCATGAATTCATTTATAAACGTTTCCATATAATAAGCAAGCAACACAAATGTTTTCGATGTTTGCATTGTAAATAGAATTAACGCCAAGCAAATGAACACATAAGGTTTGAATGTAAACGATATTAAAAATTAAAAAATGAGCAGACATAGGTGTGTGGCAGGTGCCGGAGTGACTGTGTGGTAAGTAGCTTGCTTACCAGACACATGGTTCCGGGTTCAGTCCCACTGCGTGACACCTTGGGCAAGTGTATCCTACTATTGCCTCGGGTTGAACAAAGCTTTGTGAGTGGATTTGGTAGACGGAAACTGAAAGAAGCCCGTCGTATATATATATTTATATGTATTTATGTATGAATATATGTTTGTGTGTCTGTGTTTATCCCCCCACCAGCATCGTTTGACAACCAATGCTGTTGTGTTTACGTCCCCGTAACTTAGCGGTTCGGCAAAATCAACTGATAGAATAAGCACTAGGCTTACAAAAAATAAGTCCTGGGGTCGATTTGCTCGACTAAAGGCGGTGCTCCAGCATGGTCGCAGCCAAATGATTGAAACAAGAATAAAAGAATAAACGTTATATATATTCCGAGATTCAGTTCGGCGAAATCGTGTGGTATTCATATAAATATATATATATATGTATATATATATATATATATATTTATATATATATATATATATATATATATATATATATATATATATATATATATATATATATATATATATATATATAAGAGGGATGACCACTAAGTGGACATCCATTATGCTTGAAGAAGACCACCTATGGTCTGACCACTAAGAAGAGATTGTTCTCAAGAAAATTCAGCAGACGGCAGAACGTAAGCGAGCAACACAAATGAAAAGATACAAAATATAAAGATTAATCATAGACCGGTTTCGTTGTCAACTACTTACGTAAATACGTACGTAATTGTCCGCAACTCTTCAATTAGTATTCAATTTTCATCCTTATTGTTTAAATTTAAATAACCATGTTCTCTAACCGGCAAAATTCACTGCAAAGTATTATTTTCTGCATAATTATTTCCGGTATTTGGCGCGCCAAAACGAAGACTTTTGAAATATAACCGCAAATGTAATTGGTAGAACTATATACAGGTTCAATCTCAGACGGACGTCTCGTGTATAGTTCTGCAAAGTATATTGCTATGACGATCACATTGAAGAGTTGCGGACGATTACGTAAGTGGTAAAAACGAAACCGGTCTGTGATTAATCTTTATATTTTGTATCTTTTCATTTGTCTTGCTCGCTTACGTTCTAGCGTTTGCTGAATCTTCTTGAGAACAATCTCTTCTTAGTGGTCAAATCATAGGTGTTCTTCTTCTAGCATAATGGATGTCCACTTAGTGGTCATCCCTCTTATATTTATGTAATATAATTTTTCGGAATCTTCAGATTTTTGAATATGCTGGGCCACTGGTTTTAAATTGCTAGTAATTAAATTAATACTCAATTTCCCCCCTTATTATATATATATATATATATAGAAATATATATATATATATATATATATATATATATATATATATATATATATATATATATATATATATATATATATATATATATATATATGTATATATATATATATATATATATATATATATATATATATATATATATATATATATATATATATATATATATATATATATATATATATATATATATATATATATATATATATATATATATATAGGCGCAGGGGTGGCTGTGTGGTAAGTAGCGTGCTTACCAACTACATTGTTCCGGGTTCAGTCCCACTGCGTGGCACCTTCGGCAAGTGTCTTCTACTATAGCTTCGGGTCGACCAAAGCCTTGTGAGTGGATTTGGTAGACGGAAACTGAAAGAAGCCCTTCGTATATGTATATATATATATATATATATATATATATATATATATATGTGTGTGTGTGTGTGTGTGTGTGTGTGTGTGTGTATGTTTGTGTGTCTGTGTTTGTCCCCTCAACTTCGCTTGACAACCGAGGCCGGTGTGTTTACGTCTCCGTAACCTAGCGGTTCGGCAAAAAGAGACCGATAGAATAAGTACCAGGCTTACAAAGAATAAGTCCTGGGGTCGATTTTCTCGACTAAAGGTGGTGCTCCAGCATGGCCGCAGTCAAATGACTGAAACAAGTAAAAGAGTAAACGAGTAAAGAGTATATATATATATAAATGCAAAAATGTATAAACAAACGACGTAACGTACACTGAATGTAAAAACGAAACCAACAGTACTGTTTAGTTTCGCACCTTTAACGATAAAACTGAGTGTTTCCCAATTGGCGATTCCCACAAAAGAAATAAAAAAAAGTTTTCTTGCTTAGAATTAGGGACAAGAGCAAACAAAACGATACAAAACTAGCAAAATGACACAGAATTTGATTTAGGACGGTGGACGAGGACAAATAGTCGAACACAATACGGCCTTAGGGCCAAGCAAACGAAAATAGTGGATAACGCTTCGAAAATGTCTTGAAGGAAAGAGAACGAAGAGACAGAATTTGCGACTGGTCCGCTAAGGGACAAGTCTAAGAAAGGAAGAAAAAGAGGCACTGGCTGATCACATAACAGCAGCAGGCAGAGGAGAAAGACAGCAAGGAGAAGGAGTGACAGAGAAAAGAAAGGAAGTGGATGAAGGGGAAGGAGAAAGGCTAGGAATACAAGAGGGAAAGAGAGAAGGAATGAGTAGGAAGGCTAGAATAGAAGTAACATGAGAGAGAGAAAAGAGGGAAAGAATGAAGAATATATATATATATATATTTTTTATTTTTTATTTTTTTATATATGACGTTGACCACTAACGTGGACATTCAATGTGCTAGAAATAGATCATATCTTGTGTCTAATAAGACCTAAATTGTTCTCAACATGAAATATAGCGTGATACCAAAACGTAAGCGGGCAAGACATTTAAAATCACCGAAAAAAATTATTATTAAACAGGGACCGGTTTCAAAATTTAACAATCTTACTGACTGTCTATTTCTCTTCAGCCTGATTTGTAATGCAACCATAATCATCAGAACCCCATACATAATTGTCCACCGCCATAGGTGCGCGTGTATATGGTTCTGCTAATTACAGCTTAATGGTAAAATTCAAAAGTCTTCGTTTTGGCGCGCTAATTCCAGGAATATGTCTGCAGAAAATATTTACTGCGTCGCATATATCCAGTATGAGAACTCGGTATATATATATATATATATATATATATATGCTTATATATATATATATATATATATATATATACATGCATGCATATATGTACATACATACATATATATATGTATGTATGTATATACATATATATATATATATATATATATATATATATATATATATATATATATATAGTTCAAAAAAACAATAACAAAAAAACAAAAAAACAACAAAGTGAGGACGTGATATGGATAGTATTATTGGACGCTCAGGAAAGGAAAGAGAGAACATACATACATACATACATACATACATACATACATACATATATATATATATATATATATATATATATATATATATATATATATATGCATATATGGGGTACAGGACGTCACAAAACGTAAACAAAATGAAATACAAAAACAAAGTTGGGTGTACGCGAACAACGAGAGAAACAAATGGAAAACAAGACAAGTAACATAAAAAACGACCTTTCATCAGTTGTCGGCTGTCCATGTACTTCTCATTTCGAGCATTGAACGACAATATGAGACTCCGAAGGCAGTTGCTCCCGCGAGTCAAAATAAAATTTGGGAATTGCAGAGGGTCGAAGTTGGTAAAAAAAAAACAAAAAAAAAACAGGACAGTGGAGACAAGGAAAACGAACGAAAACAAACATGGAGTGTCGTTAGACCAGACGAGGTAAAGTAGCGAACGATGGAGAAATTTTGGCTTTTGACAAGAGAAAGGATAGTAGTTATAAATAAGTCACTACGACAACAGTGAAGGAAAAGAAAGATGATCACGTGAGGTAAAGAAAGATGGACGATGGTTATGTGTGAGCAACGAGAGAGAGAGAGAGAGAGAGTAAAAGAGAAAGAGGGAGAGAGAGAGCAAAGGAGAAAGAGAGAGAGAGAGAGAGGGACAGACAGACTGATAGAAAACGGTGAAGGGGAGGTGAAAAAAGAATTAAAGAAAGGATGAGAGATAAAGAGAGAGAACGAGAGAACAGTAAAGGGTAGAGCTGCATCAAAAATGTTAAGATAAACTTACTTGGAAATAGATGCGTGGCGTTCAATCAAATAAAAATAATAATGATAATATATATATATACATACATATATATATATATATATATATATATATATATATATATATATATATATAAGTAGCCGGACTGTTGCTATAGTAACGAAGCTAAAGCATACAGAGTAAAGCCGTTTGACAAAGATTGACCTTGATCTCTGCTGTGCATGCGCATTAAGTTTTAACGTTCTAGCTCACTTCTGCTGTTTACAGCAGTGCTTGGAAGGAAGGTGCGTAACGTGTGATCGTCGCATTGACCATGACAGAGAAAGTTGTCAAGTCGATACCTGCTCAGAGGCCTATGCAAAGTTGCAGAAAGTGTATGGAGAGGGGCGTGTGAGCCGCACACAAGTGCACGAGTGGTTCAGGCATTTCCAAGATGGCCGATAAAATGTCGACATTGATGAACGTTCTAGGAGACCCGTAACCAGCAGAACTAAGAAAAATACCGCAGATGTTCGTGCAACTGCGAGAGGAAATCGTCGAATCCTCATCCGTAAGATATCAGAGGATGTGCAGATTATTTACAGTTCAGTCCATTACCACTGAAGATGATGAAGGTATGAGACGCGTGTCTTCCGAGTTTTTGCCAAAATTGCTTTCAGCTGACCGAAAAGACATTCAGGTTTCAGTCGCACAAGATCTCCTTCATTGTGTCGAGAACGATGAAAACATTTTGAAAACTTTGCATAGGCCTCTGAGAAGGTATCACCAAGCTTTTGGCAAAATTTGATGCAGATTCTCTACTCAAATTTCTCTTTCATGGTCAATGCGATGATCACACTCTACACGCATTCCTTCCAAGCACTGTTGTAAACAGCCGAAATGAGCTAGAACGTTGAAACTTTGTGCACATGCACAGCAGAGTCCAAGGTCAATTAACTCTGCGTGCTTTAGCTTCGTTACTATAGCAACAACCCGGCTACACATAGGTTATGGATTATATATATATGTGTGTGTGTGTATATATATATATATATATATATATATATATATATATATATGTATGTATGTATGTATGTATACACACACACATAATTAAGGGATCAGCAACAGTTGCTTCACCACATACCGAAGTTCAAAAATAGCAGCTAAAGTACTGAAACTCCAACAGATAGCAATACTGTTTGTAATAATTATATATATATATAGGTTATTGATCATATATGTGTATATATATATATATATATATATATATATATATATATATATATATATATATATATATATATATATATATATATAGATATATATATATATACATACATACATGTACATCTGTCTATCTACACAGACTCACTCACACGCATACATACACATGTTATATATATATATATATTCTTATGCACACTCACACACATGTACGAATAACAACACAGACTAACCCACATGCACGGACACTCATACACACAGACACCTATGTGTATTTTTGTGCTTTTGTCTTTGAATATGTATGTATGTTATACATGGAGACAAACGCGCAGTAACACAGGCTCAAACACAAAAATATATTACGTGTCTTATTTTGTAAATGCGTACGCATCATGATTAGAGTGTGCATATTTATATGCTTATATGTTTCTATATATGTAAATATGTATGTACGTACGTACGTATGTATGTATGTATGTATGTATGCATGTATTTTCACACACGCTTATTTGTATACATATATTTGCATATGTACATACAAAATGTCTGTGTGTATGTGTCCAGGAAACTGTCGTCGAATGATACTAGTTCATTTCCGTTTGCAGTTGCTGTAAAAAAATTTAAAATTTTATTTACATTACATTACACCTATCAGCTGTTAACAGTAATGAAATTCAAGAAGCTAAGTAATTAATTAATATAACAGAAAGTACTACTGTGTCGTGAGATTAATAATTATATCAATTACTAATTAATTTATTACTGATTAATTTATTGCTCAAATTTGTTGAATTCGTTAAAGTGATACGAAGTTATTATATCGACGGCTACACTCGTCTTGATATGTATGAAGCCTAAATATCATTAGTTTAGTAACAACAAACAAATACACTTACATCAAAGTGAAATTGAGAAAGCATGGTATTTCAGTTGCTCTCATTCAGTCAGAACAAATATACACACAACATCATTTCACATAATATACACTCACTCTGTTACACCTTCACTATATAGCTATGCGTACGCGCTTTATTTCCATACGTCCATACAGACATACAAATACATTCATACATACATACATATGTAAATATATAAAAGAAATAAAAAGATAAAGAGAGCAATGGTAAGGTTGGAGAAGTATTTTATGGATAAAGTCTTACAACTGTTTCTGGGAAGATCCAGTACTTCCTTTCATCGGACAGAAAAAATAAAGTAGTCTATTATTATATCCATAGGCGGATATTTTTAGTATGAAGTGGTAAAGAGTGTGATGTGCTGAAAAAAGAGAAAACAGAACTTGAAGTGTAGTTTTATTCCAGTAGTAAATATCCGTGTAGAAATCCGTGTAAAGTAATCCTTGTGGGGATAATCTAGATTACTTTACACGGATTTCTACACGGATATTTACTACTGGAATGAAACTACACTTCAAGTTCTGTTTTCTCTTTTTTCAGCACATCACACTCTTTACCACTTCATACTAAAAATATCCGCCTATGGATATAATAATAGACTACTTTATTTTTTCTGTCTCCGATGAAGGGAAGTACTGGGTCTTCCCAGAAACAGCTGTAAGACTCTATCCATAAAATACTTCTCCAACCTTACCATTGCTCTCTTTATCTTTTTATTTTTTTATATATTTACATATACACACGCTAATACACGACTTATAATACCCAATCTTGTTCATACAACGACTGGGGCAAACTAGTCGGTATACAGCACTTACTCGGTATTACCTGTATCCTCTTGGGTTTGGTTAAATCCAATACCCTCCTCAACCTTACATACATACATACATACATTCATTCATTCCTTCATTCATACGTACATATGTATATATATATATATATATATATATATATGCACAATTTTTCTGTATATGCACATATAATTGCATACACACACACACACACACACACACACACACATATATATATATATTTCGTTTTTGGATTTGGTTTTCAAGATTCTTTATGTGAGTTCGTGTGTTGAAGCATATTCTGTTGTGTCTGGGGAGAGTCATTTTCTGTTTGTGCTTTATAATTTAACACAGTCACCGGTAAAATTTCCACTTATTCCCTATTTTTATTTTCCTAAAATTTTCGTTGCGTCTTACAACCTTTTCAATAGTCTTGACTATTGAAAAGGTTGCAAGACCTTATATGTATATAAGCAGGCTTTGTTTTAGCATTTCTCCTAAATCACTCTTCTTATCAGTATTTTCCCCTGTTATTATGCACTGTAAGTTAAGTTATTTGTAAATTAAATAAGATATATTTAAAAAAATATTTTTAAAAAATCACAATTCTAAAACAAATACTGAAATTTATGAGTTATAATTTACGAAATCATAAAGAATGCATCATCATTCCCCGAAATTATCTTATACCTGAGCAATTAAAATATTTGGATATAAAAGACGACAATATGAAATATTATTACCACGTCAAATTTCACATTAAGGAAGTCATAAATCTGAAAATCCCGAGAGTAATTTAACGAAGTTTGCCAAATTCCATGAATTTACACCAAATTTGGCAAATAGAGCCAAATTTGGTAAAGAACTCTCGGCTTTAGCATCTTTTGTGAGTATCGAAATGAGTATGGTTTTCTAAAATAAAACCATGGTGGGGATTTGATTTACCTTCGACGATCTGAAACCGAAAAAAAAAATCAAGGCTGCATCCATTTTGAATCTGTTTATAAAGAAGAAGGAGGAAGAGGAGAAATAGATAATGTGAAAGGAAAATGATGTGAAGTGACCAGATAAATAAGTTAATATTAGAGGAGGGGATTAGTGAGCGAGAGAAGATGTCAACTCGAAAGGGAAGAGTATAGTAAAGGAATGTAAAGTAGTCAATCACTTTGAAGTGAAAAGTTATTTGGGGAGGAACTGCTTTGAGGGAACAACTGTTTCAATACGTCAAAGGGAAACAACAATAAATATTCCAGTGTACTATTACTGCTGCTGCTGCTATTACTACTACTACTACTACTACTACTACTACTACTACTACTGCTGCTGCTGCTACTGCTACTACTACTACTACTACTGCTGCTGCTACTACTACTACTACTACTTCTACTACTACTACTACTACTACTACTACTACTACTACCACCACCACCACCACTACCACCACCACCACCACCACTACTACTACTACTACTACTACTACTACTACTGCTGCTGCTGCTGCTGCTGCTGCTGCTACTACTACTACTACTACTACTACTACTACTACTACTACTACTACTACTACTACTACTACTACTACTACTGGTTTTATTACCCCCATGGCATGCAAATTTTCTAAACATATATGCAGCATTATAATCACAAATGCTGCTAGAGTTCGAACTTGAAAGGTACCTATATGTTGGCGGTACTCGAAAATTCAATGAAAATTGATTATGTTTGCATTATTTTCCGTGTTTATTGTTTTTAGATTTTAAGTACACCAATAGGGAGTTGTTCTCCTCTAATGCCATATACACAATCCTAGTCAATCGAAGTTTTCAACGTATATTACATGTATAGTTAATCATAAATGTGATCTGAATACCAGTTAGCTGAGATTATTAGTTTCACAAAAGTATGAGCTGGCAGAGTCGTTTGCTCGTTGGACAAAATGCTTAACAGCGTTTCTTCCGGCTCTTTATTTTCTATGTTCAGGTTCCATTGAAGTCGACTTAGCTTCATGGTTGATAAAATATTCATTAGTTAAGCTTTGAGGTCGATGTAATTGGCTTACCCACCTCCCTTCAAAACTGCTGACTTGTACCAAAATAAGAAAGAATTATTACAGTGTTCACAATAACAGCTTGTTACAAAAACACAGAGGCAATAGTTGAAAGAGAAACGTACTCTGAATTGGAAATTGAATTCTCTACATTTCTGGATCTTATTTAATCATCCGTCAGGATTTGAGCATGGAACCTGGAGGGAAGAAACTTGTTTTCATAGGTTAATTAGAGAGCAAGGAAGAGTATCAGGGACTATACTGATGCGGGCCTTCAAAGAGTTGTGGAATCAATATAGTTAATGTTTATTAAGAGTATGTCTGGATGAAAAATAAGCGCACGAAGAAAATTTTCAAATGGTTGAAGCGTTATGTAGAACGGATCGGGAAAATTTTTAACTCAGAAGTTTGAAGTGAGAGACTAAGAATGACTAAAGAAAGAGACAGATATGCTATACGGATCTGGGTGGTCGGGGTAAATGACTAGGAGGTTTAAACAGAAAGAAAAGCCATTTTGGTAGAAGAAAAGAAGTAAAGAAAGAAAAAGCAACACGTTTGTGAATCAGTGATGGAAACGCTCTGATGAGAGAGTATTTATTTGTCAATGAAAGAGAGAGAGAGAGAGAGAGAGAGAGAGAGAGAGAGAGAGAGAGAGAGAGAGAGAAAGAGAGAGAGAGAGAGAGAGAGAGAGAGAGAGAGAGAGAGAGAGAGAGAGAGAGAGAATTTTAACGCAAGGGTCTCAACAAGGGTTCATATGACGATTGGGTGGGGTGGGGGTCCCTATAAAATTTTATTGTTAAAATTAATGTGCAATAAATTGGTCGTACTTCTATAGCACACAAAATATTTTAACTATTTCTTTTATACAATTCCTAATAATGTTTAATTATAAAAATATAATAGGATTTTTTTAAACATTGAGTGGTTAAATGGTTCCTTTCTAGTAAAATAGGGATCAAAGGGGTCTGTACGTAAAAATGGTTGAGAACAACTGTTGTAAGATGTTAAAACTCACGTGCGCGCGCAAATAATGACAAACAGACACACACACACATGCACACGCAAACACACACAGATAAATAGGAACGTAGTTAGATTGATAGATATATAAATATATGTATGAAAAATATAACCGTTAACCACAGTTGAATACGAGGTAATACCAGGAAGGACCATGCGTTCGCAAATGGTTTTAGGTGCTCATATAGTCGTGAGCAAACACAGAAAACCTTCATACTCCTCTCACTAAGGACTAAGAAGGACATCCAGGAAGTGGCAGCAAATCGGGAACAAAGGACTGGTTTTACGCTTAGAACTTATATATATATTAACTCCGACCTAATGGAAGGCAAAATTTACTGTGTCAGGATTTGAATGTAGGGCACAGAAATAAATATCTCTGACAATTCTGCAAATAGCCTGCTAATATATAGTATAATATATCAGGCCATTAAGAATGAAATGTCCAACTTTCTTATGCACCAAGTTTGACAATTGTTAACTGTTTTATGCTGATAATTCTTTGTTTTACAATATTGAAAATTTTACATCATCATTTTCCGAAATGCAATTCATGGTGTCTGATTATATTGTGAGTTTTCTCTTGGAAATCAATTTTTGTGAACACATGGATAGATAAAAAATTCGTGTTGTTCATGAATATGAGTTTCGTCATGGAACGAATGCACCCCAGTGAGGTTTTTAGTGAAGATGTGGCGAATGAGCACACTGCATGTCGATGGTTTGAGAAGTTCCGGTCTGGTGACTTTACTCTTGAAAATCAGCCCCGTGGTAGACCTGAGACGAAGGTGGATGATAATGAGCTGGTAACTGTAGTGGAAGCGGAAACATCTTAAACTACGCGTGAGTTACCAGCAAGGTTTGATGTTTCGATCCCATCTGTATAGGACCATCTGAAACAAATCAGTATGGTAAAGAAGCTGGACAAGTGGGTGCCACACGAACTGAACGAGCATCAAATGACACATCGTTTTGAAACTTGCTGTCCTTTGCTGTCACGGCATAAAAGCGAACCATTTTTGCATCGTATTGTTAAGTGTGATGAAAAATGGATTCTTTTCAACAATAGCAAGGTAGTTGGATAGAGACGAAGTGCCAAAATGCAATCCAAAAAAGAATATTCAACAAAAAAAGCTAATGGTGTATATTTGATGGTTCAGTGCTGGTGTCATCCACTACAACTTCATGAAACCTGGTAAGTCAATTACAGCCGATGTGTACAACAACCAATTGGATGAAATGATGAGTGAACTTGCAATTAAACAACCGAGATTGGTCAATAGAGACAGGCCAATTCTCTTGCAAGATTATGCTCGACAACATGTTGCACAAAGAAAGCTACTCAAGTTACAGGAACTGAACTTGGAAGTGCTCTGTTATTCACTATAATTCACCAGACCTTGCACCAACTGACTATCACGTTTTCCAGGCATTAGACAACTTTTTGCAATGAGAATCTTCAAATCTGAAGATGCCACAACAGTTTTAGTGATTTCATCACCAGTTACTCTCCAGAATTCTTCGCTGCCGGCATAAATAAGCTAGCGATAAAATGGCAAAATTGTGTTGATAATTTAGGTGTATACTTTGAATGACTGTATTGTTTTTTGTTGAGATAAAGTGAAATAAACTTCCAGTTGGCATATATATATATATATATATATATATATATATATATATATATATATATATATATGTGTATATATATATATATATATATGTGTGTGTGTGTGTGTGTGTGTGTGTGTGTGTGTGTATGTATGTGCGTGTGTGTATGTGTGTGTGTGTTTGTGTGTCTGTCTGTCTGTCTGTCTGTATTTATTGAAGTAGTTTGACTTTAGGGTGAGGCGTGAGGCGCTACTTATAGTAATAGCTCTTAATATAATTAATGTATTTAATATTTAAAGAAAAAAATTATATACTTTGTATTAAATTTTTCCTAAATTGTTTTTCCACGCTGGCTACTTAATAAATCTTCTATAGATTTTATCCTTATATTATATTATGTATATATATATATATATATATATATATATATATATATATATATATATAAACAATATATGAGTATATGCATATATATGTACATGTATGTACATACCTTCATCTACATGTACATATAGATACATAACTGGGTACATGACGTGGCAAAAGAACACACACACGCATACGATGTTTCATTTTGCTTTCATTAAATTATATTTTAATCTTTCTACTTTCTGTCTGTCTGTCTCCTCTCTTCTCTTTCCTCCCTCTCTCTGTTTCTCTGTTATTATCACCGCTCATTGTCTCCTTCACACGATTGCTTCTCAAGTTTTCTATCTTTATTATACATTTCCCTTTTTTTCTCTCAATCAAATTCCTCTTCTACCTGTGCTCCACTGTGCTCCACTGTGCTCCACTGTGCTCCTGCCTACGAAATTTCACTTCCTCTCTTTGTATCGTTACCCGTCTGTATCTTACATTTACTCTCCGTCCTTCTGTTAATTTATTACATTATATATCTAATTACCCGTCTCTGTTGTAATGTTCTATCGTTTTTTTTCCCACCGTCCTCTTTTACATGCGTTATCTCTTCCTCTCTCAGTATTTCCTTGCGTCCGTATCTCTCCCTGGTTGCTCGCTTATCGCTGTTAAATGAATGCTGACTATCCCGCTCGCTTTCCATCAATCTTAACTGGACATAACATTTAACGCTTTCTATAATTAGATACGTATTTACAAATATTAAATATATTCATTTGTGGATTGGATATTATTTTTCATATAACGTGTATTGGTTAATAATCTTAATCTTAGCTATTAATATATATTACACATACACCTCGTACACAGATATGCTTAGCAAAGTACATATGCTCACGCATATCAACACATGTACCACACGTGTACACATGCATACATACATATATGTATATGTATGTGTGTTTAAATGGTTAAAAACATACATACAGGCATACACAGACCACGCACACACACACACACACACACACACACACACACACACACACACACACACACACACACACACACACACACACACACACACACACACACACAATATATGCATATTCTTTATTGTTAAAGCTGCAAAAACATCATAAAAAAATCACAAGAAACTGCTACTCAGAGTTTCACGCTGCCGTTCGTCGTTTTTGCAGCTTTAATAATAAAGCATATTACTCTACCTCCGGTGTTCGAGTACTATTTTTTCGCCACCTTGTTTCATATCTATGTGCTTCCTAAGGTATATATATATATATATATATATATATATATATATATATATATATATATATATATATATATATATATATATATATATATATATATAATAATAATAATTTTCCCAGAGGATGTAGCAACCGTTACCAATATAGCATAAGAACTTACCTTAGGAGATCATTAAGTAGATTCCTTAAGGGTCGTTCTCACAGTTTATATTTATATTATAAGGTTTTTAAACTTTTAAATTTTCATATTCAAAAGAGACAGAGACTTCAACTTCGATATATCGATTTATTCACCACTCTATGTTAACATTTCTGGCACAGAAATGTTAACATAGAGTGGTGAATAAATCGATATATCGAAGTTGAAGTCTCTGTCTCTTTTGAATATGAAAATTTAAAAGTTTAAAAACCTTATAATATATATATATATATATATATATATATATATATATATATATATATATATATATATATAATACAAATGATATGAAGGAAAAGTTCCATACGTGGCTTGTCTGTTTTCCTATGTGTTCATTCTGTTGTCCGTAAAAATAGTTCGTTTTTTGTGCTTTGCTTATGTTCCCGTTCTTTTTTTGTCCACGCTTTGTTTTTGACGTCCTGTACCCGGATATGCATCTATATATACATGTAGATGTAGGCATGTACATATATGTATGTATATATGCAGATGGTCACTTATCATTTGTATTATTATTGTATTATTATATTATCGAACGCCACGCGTCCATTTGCAAGTAAGTTTTAACTTATATATATATATATATATATATATATATATATATATATATATATATATAGGCTACGGTGAATAAACTGTCGTGTAAATTACGCAAAAATAGAAATAATACTGACATAATTTTAACAGATATATTCACCAAAATTACATAAAAATATATTGAAATACTAAAGAGTAAATTTATTCAATAAAATCGCCGTTAGCTTCCACCACGGCCTCCAGACTACCTCGGAATTTCCTGCAACTCTTCTGAACGGTCTCCTTGTTTAAGTTGGCGAACGCTGCCATAATCCTTACATTCAGTTCATCTTTGGTGTTACAAGGAGTTTTGTTGGTCTCTCGCTCAACTGCGCCCCACACACAATAATAATCAATGGGGTTTCAGTTTTGGCAGTTAGGTGGCCAGATATTAGGGTTGATGTGGTCGCAGAAATTGTCTGACGACCACGACTGGGTACTCCTGCTTGTGTGGCATGGTGCAGAGTCCCGATGCCAGATGTAGTGTCTTCCAGCAGCCAGATGTAGTGTCTGCCAGCAGCCAGATGTAGTGTCTTCCAGCAGCCAACCTCTTGACTCAGGGCAACACTACCTCCTCCAGGCACTTGATGTAGGTCTCCGTGTTGAGTCTGAGACTGTGTGGGAAGATGAATGGAGGCATAACATCGACATCACTAGTGATCACTCAAACACTATGATGCTGACTAGACGTTTGATTTTGATCACTCTCGGTACATCTCCTCAGATTGCATTGTCCTCAGATTGACACCCAGACATTTTGAAATGTTTGTATTGGAGCTTCCGGCAGTACAGCATGTCATTTCTAAATTTCCGGCAGAGTGAGCTGCGTCATGGTACTGTTTTTCTCACAGACGGTGCCCAACTGACCTTACTATACTGTGTAGTCGATGAAATCAAAAACAAGTAATGCGCATGTGTGAAATTAAACATATAAAATGGCGACAACTTTACCTATCGCACCTGTGTGTGTGTGTGTGTGTATATATATATATATATATATATATATATATATATATATATATATATATATATATATATATATATATATATATATATATATATATATATATATATATATATATGTATATATATATATATATACACGCACACACAAAGGTGGTAAACATTAGGACATCATTTTATGTGTTTGCTTTCATGTATTTGTGAATAAATCCTATGTGTATATGGTTTGTTAGTACATGTGTGTGTGTGTGTGTGTGTGTGTGTGTGTGTGTGTGTGTGTGTGTGTGTGTGTGTGTGTGTGTGTGTGTGTGTGTGAGTGTGTGCGTGTGCATTTGTCCAAATGTATGTCGTCTTGGACAAGTACATCTACCTAAACATCTAGTGGAATCACACCCTATGAGTGAAATTTAGTAGTTGGAACATCTTGCAAAACCCTCACACAGATTATATGTGTAGTTCAGAGAAACAAACTCGTTACACATGAATTGGCTTTGATTCTATCAGAGGATTACATTAAATTGTACAATCATCTGAGGAATACTCGGTAACTTATGCAGTAATACATCGAGTTGTCAGTTCTGAAAGAGACGCAAAATACTTATACTTTTATGCAGACTAGGACGAACGCTTGCAAGTGTTTTACAAGTGTCTATATATATATATATATATATATATATATATATATATATATATATATATATATATATATATATGCTTAATGAATCGTGTATAAATGAATTATGATGACTGGATGAACACATGCACGTGAATATGGTATCGGATGTATTATATACGCCTGAAAATTTGTGCCGTTCACACGTAAACACGCAAAAGAAAAAAGAAAAAGAAAAGAATGTATGTGTAGCAGGGCATATAATCAGAACATAAAACGATATTGAGTTGAAGCTGCACAATCAGTGATGGGAAAAATAACGTACATGTCTGTTGCTATTAAAATAGAGAAGGGGTGTGTGGTTAAATATCTCGTTCTACAGTCACAGAGATTCGGGTTCAGCCCACTGGCTACTTTAGCCATATATGTGAATTCGATGGACGGAAACTGGGAAGCCCGTCCTATACCTACATACATGCATTCGTACATACATTCGAACATACATACATACATACATGCATACATACATGCATACATATGTGTGTGTATATATATATATATATATATATATATATATATATATATATATATATATATATATATATCAGTTCAAAAAATGGAAAAAGACAAAAAACAATAACAAAAAATAACAACGTGAGGACGTGATACAGATAGTGTTACTAGACGCTCGGGAAAGGAAAGAGAGAGAGTATGTCGTTTCGAGCGGAGCTCTTCGTCGGAAACAAGGAAAGTTCAAAGAAGGGAAAAACGGAGGAAGAAAAAATCGCCACCGATGTCCACGAGGTTACATTGTGGAAGGACCGGAAGAGGAAGTGGTGAAGGAAAAGTTCTTTCTAAGACAGGAAAGGGAAAAAGGGAGGTGAATATGTATGCGTGCGCGAGGGTCTGCGTGCGTGTGTGTAATAACAGAACGTGTGTGTACATATGTATGTGTGTGTATGTGTGCGCGTGGTTTGGCTGTTTATCTGTTAGTGTGTGTGTGTGTGTGTGTGTGTGTGTATGTGTTTGTGTGTGTGTGTGTGTGGCGTAGTGCAAGGAATTAGTAGCAGGAATGGTTTGGGAGTGGTTGTGGAATGGTCAGTAGAAAGTAGGCAGGTAGTTTTTGAGTATGTGTGTGTGCGTGTGTGTCTGTATTGTGTGGGTGTGATTTCCTAGCAGTGTGTGCCTGTATTTTTTGTGTGCGTGTGTGTATGTGTATATACATGTGTGTGTACGTGTGTGTGTATATGCGTGCGGTTTGCTCTGTGGATCGCACGTGGGTTATTTCGTGTGTGTGTGTGTGTGTGTGTGCGTGTATATGCGTAGTATGTGTTCGTGTATGTGTTACTGTTTGTTGTGTGTGTATGTGAGTTATGTGTGGGTTCATTTGCGTGTGTGTACATGTATGTGCACCTGGGTGTGGGTGTGTGTGCGAGTGTGTGTAGGAGTTGTGTGTAGGTTCATGTGCATGTGTGTGTAAGTGAGTTCGTTCCTACATGTGTGTGTATGTGTCTTGTGTGTCTGTGCGTGTGTATGTGTGCGTGTGTATGTGTGCGTGTGTATGTGTGCGTGTGTATGTGTGCGTGTGTATGTGTGCGTGTGTATGTGTGCGTGTGTATGTGTGTGTGCATGTGATGTGTGTGCGTGTGTGTATGTATGTATACTTGGGTGTGTGTGTGTGAGTGCGTGTTGTGTATGTGTCGGAGTTATGTGTGGGTTCATTTGCATGTGTGTATATGTGGGTTCGATTGATAGAAAGGACAACAAAAGAAAGAGAGAGGGACCTCGATATTATGTTAATAGAGGAATTTATCTGTAAAAATATGTGACACTTATTCGGTAGCCATGATAAAACTCCGAGTTTCGGATGCCGGGGTGGGAACCCACGCCGCCATCTCTTCAGTTATCCGACCAAGAAAATGGAGGGGATCAAGAGTTGGTATTCATCAACTTATAGACATTATATTATGTCTATTCATTTATTTATTAAAAAAGACAATTATAGCAATATACATACATGTATAACATATTATGTTTTGCATATATAATATATAAAATATAAAAAATGCCAGTAATTATTAAAATATATAACGTAGAACATAGAAAGTAGGGTATATGTATATATGCATACATACATACATACATGCATACATACATACACACATATATATATATATAAATATATATATATATATATATATATATATATATATATATATATATATATATATATATATATATATATATATATATATATACACACATACACACACACATATATATGTGTATGTGTGTGTGTGTTTGTGTTTGTGTGTCCGTCCGTCCTTTTGTGTCTGTGTTTGCCTTCAACCACCGCTTGATATCCGTCGTCGGTTTGTTTACGTCTCTGTAAATTAGCAGTTCGGCAAAAGAACCGAGAGAATAAGCTCCAAACTTAAAAGTGAGTATTGAGATTCATTTATTCGACTAAACCCTTCAAAGTAGTGCCCCAGCATCGCCGCAGTTCAATGACTGAAAGAAGTGAATGACAAAAAAAGCCGTTGAATGTACACGTACATGCATTCATATGTCCTTTGGCAGAGTTCAGCAAGTATCAAAGAGAAGTATGATCAAATATGTTTCGTACGTAGCTTTTTTTACAGGCAATACACAACTCGATTACGTTAAGATAATGTCCGCCACTTTTTAAGATGCTATTTGTAATTTTAGAGGAACTCGGCTGCTGTCTTAGTAGGGTTAGAGGGTGTGTAGAAGCATTTCTCGTAGACTCGTATTTCTGTGCTTTAGTGTTATGCTTGCGAAAGTGTGTTGCACATGTCTGAGTGTATATGATATGCGTCCGTGTGTGTGTGTGTGTGTGTGTGTGTATGTGTGTGTGTATGTGTGTGTGTGTGTGTGTGTGTGTGCTTGTATGTGTGAGTGTGTGTGAGAGAGAGAGCGAGCGAGAGTGAAAGAGAAGGCGTGAGACAGAGTGAAAGAGATAGAGAAAGTCAAGGGAGAAAGAAAAGGAGAGACAGTATGAGAGAGAAGGAGAGGGCGAGAGAGGAGAGAGGGGGAGAGAAAGGAAGGAGGGTGTGAGAGAGTGCATGCGTGCGCGTACGAACGCGTGCAAGTGCAACCATGCGTAAATATTTATTGCACAGAACATTAAAATAGAATAAGCAACAGCCATATATGTAATTGGATGTGGCCACTGTTTCACCAAATTACGATAATAGTACACAACTTTGATGATGTTCAATGATAGAAGCCTCCGCATTATATCCCTTATTTACCTGAAAATGTATAGGCGGACGAAAGGACAAACAAAAAGCTCTCTAAATGTCCTTTTTTGTTTTGCACTTTCGAATGCTTGGGTTTTTAGTGTGTTGTGAGACAGTATTAGTGTTCGAATGTCATTTCACGTAGCTACGTTCTTTTGATGCTTGATTTTATAATTGTTATGATACTTCCGCCGAAATTTTATTGTCCCGTTGTGTTGTTGAAGACTGATCGTTGTCTATGCTTGCAAGTTTCATGTCCCAAAGGATTAGGGCCAGGCAATACTTGTACAGCTTGCTCTTAGTGCCATCGAAGATGTTGCTATTAGAACAAAGCTCGAACATACACAAGATATACGACCCTTCCCTCTAAAAATTCCACCTACCCCACACGTTGAACTGTTCCTTTATTTAAGGACTCCGAAAAGAGTGTAATGTAAAGTTGACGTTGAAGAGATTTGAACTCAATGAGCTGGAATAAAAATCGCACAGCATTCTAGCTGACGCTCAAAAGACTAAGCCGATTCGCCCTCGTAAATACCACTCTATTAAAGTAGAAATTTGGTTGCTATTTCTAGCAAATCGGGTTACCATACAACACTATCATTATTAGTATGCTTTTGTCAACTCTGACCTTGTAGACCTATGACGAAAAGTATTCTAATTGTGGCCATCTCGACTATACCTATATACTTTTTCAGAGATCCTGCACTAAATGTTTTGTTATTGTAATACTATACTACCTTTAACTTCTCTTGAACGACTGGATTTAATGACGAAATGCGTCTGGAAATTAGTTCACTTTCATTCAAAGAAATTACAATAGTCAACATAAACGATAATTTGCAACATATACTTTGTTAAGACAGCAGAATTTCAAGGAATTTTTCTGTAGTTCTCATTGGTGGAGTAAGTGTTGGTATTTGTATTAAAAATTTTGTTGGTAACACTAATGGCAGTGTTTCTTATAACTGTAATGACTTTAGGTCCGTACTGGAGTAAACAATAATTGTGTGTTGGTGAAATTAGTTTTTGTAGCAGTGTTGGTCATTGTACAAGTTGTGGTAGTGATATTGATAGCGTTGATAATGTTAGTGAGAATACTGGGTTTTTTCTTCTTCCAAGTCGAGTAGACTTGAAATTAAGATCATTTCAGCCATGATCTGTCATCTTTCATTACAGATATAGTATATCTCAAACTATATTATCAAAGATAACTTTACTTTTTTGAAACGATTGTGGGTGAGATTTAACTGCGGCTTCTTGCAAACAAACGACCACGAGCATTTGTAATTGTTTATAACATTACTACAAGCCTGAAATAGATCGCAGCACTAGTCCAGTACTTCTGTTATCAGAACAGGTGGGATAGCAGACAAAGCTGGCCTCAGCGAAATCCGAGCTCAAAACTTAGAGAGCCTTAAGAAGTACTATTGGGAATTTTGCCCGATGCTCTAACGATTGTGTCAATCTGATTAATGCCTTTTATTAATGCCTTTTATACCGTTAGAAGTGTAGTGTATGATTATTGTGAATGGTTTTAATAGTACTACTGATGAGCATATTTTATCGCAGTGCTAATGATTATTATAAATTCATTTTTGTTATTTTGCGTTGTATTTAGTACAACATTAGTCGAGTAGAAAAGCGTAACATATGCAACGAGCAATGCATTTTTGAAGAATTTACGTTGATATACTACAGTTTTCCTAACTGACTGACTGTCTAAGGGCGATCCAATCTATCCTCGTAATATTTCGAGAACCAATACACATTCGATTAAACAGTTACAATAATTAAATTGAATAGCAACAGGAAATGAGCAGACGTACAATATTTTGTTGGACATCCTGTTTATTTATTTCAATACATTATACCCGACATTCGGTACATAAGTCAGAAGATCATGATTAGAGAGAAATATGGCTGCTATCTGCAGTTGGTCGAGTGAATACATAGAGGTTACAGACCAAATCAGACCTCATCAAGCAGAACTATGATCAAATACCTTTCAGTCTATGATTGCATCATCCAATTGATTCTGGTGCAAAGCCAGCAATTTTGGGGCAACGGATAAATATATGACATCGACTCCAGTACTCAACTAGTATTTATATATATAAAGCAAAGTCGACGTCGTCGGAATTTGAACTTGGAGCTTAAAGATCCGAAGAAATGCTGCTAAGGATTTTCTTCGACATCCTAACGATTCTACGAGCTTATCGCCTTACTTTAATGCCAGTAATAATGGGTGTGGATGAAAGTGTAGCATGAAAAATGTAGTGGTAGTAGTAGTTGTGATTATGGCGGTAGTGGTGAAGATGGTGGAAATAATAGGTGTGTTTCTAAAGCGGACATTGCTTGTGTTGCTTTGAGGAGTTGCGACAATTAACACAAAAGACTTGAAAAATTAATCTCTGATTATCAAAGGATTTTTGATAAATAATAGCAATAATAAAAATAAAATTTCACGATGTAATTAAAACCTATAAAGCAGGAAAAATGGAAGTTGAGAAATGTTGTTGTTGTTGTTGTTTTATTACATTAAATGAATTATTGTTACTGTTGTTAATGTTGTCGTTGTTGTTGTTTTTGTTGCTGCTGTTGTTGTTACTGCAATTATGGTTAATATTGTTATTGCAGCGCAAAGTATGGAAATCTAATTGTCAAATTAATTATATCTACACAATAGCTTCTGAATTGTATAGATTTACATCATACGAATATACATACAAACACCTACCTACCTACCTACCTACCTACCTACCTACCTACCTAAATACATACATACATGCATGCCTGCATACATATATACATACACACACATACATACACATACACACAAACATGCAAATTTTAATACTGTAAACCGCATTTAGCTAAGAATAAAATACATGCATGCTTAATTAGGTTTCTATGCATTGGCACGCACTTATGTATACATATAAATATCAGGATATGTAACATATATACTTAAATACTAATATGTAAATATATAAAGTATACATTGTTCTTCTCCTCTTACGGCTGTATATCTTAATGGAGTTTATTATATACATTAATATAAAACAATAGACCAAATCTAATTCCCAAAAAATAAAAAAATAAAAATAAAAATAAAAACGACTAAAATAAATAAAAATTATGTAGACCTTGAAGATTAATGAAACCTAATCTGAAATAAACTTTAATAAATAGCAAATGCCATACATTTGCCATTTTGCAACTAATTGTAGCTGATAATACGTTACAAAAATACGTAACAGATAATCTTTGTTAGAAAACTATTAAAAAACGATGATGAATAACTGCAACAATGTATCATCAAAAGAAACAATTGCTGTTTAAGAAGAAAACCTTACCACAATTACTGCAAGACCATGATCCATACCAAGATGTATCTCTCCGGGCATCGAACATCTCACAAGTTCTCCCGTCATCCAAACTATAACCGGTTCACTTGGCATTTGTCAAAAGGATCTTTACTAATTTAGCGGAATATGTCTTTCTGCCATTTTTCAACAATACTCCTGTGAAAAAAGAACCTTACACATTTGCTGTCTACTTTGTTTTCAAATCCACACTGCCTCACACACAAAAGAACTCTCCTCCAAAACTATCATGTCTATTCCACATCGCCATCGCTAAACACACGTACAAGCCAAGTGCGAAAACGCCTTTAGTCGTTTCAAACAGTCTTTGCTAAAGGTATCTGCAAAGCTTTCGACAGAGACCTGAAAATTTTGTTTATATTACCCTTAAAGAATACGTCACCGGAACCAAACACCTGAACGATCAAGCCAACCCACCCTCTCTGTGCGTGTGCATCAATCAATCAATCAATCAATCTGTCAGTGTACCTCTCTCCCCTTCTCCCCCTTTCTCTCTCTCTCTCTCTCTCTCTCTCTCTTTCTCTACACACACACATATATACATGTATGTATGTATATCGTTGAAGTTTATAGAAAACTAAAAATCGAAGACAGGTATATGAACAACAAGCAAGTGTTGTTCATACGCTCGGGAAAAAGGAAAATGTCTTTTACGTTTAGAGCCTACGCTCTTCAACAGAAAGGAATAAGAGAAAATAAACAGAGAGAGAATAAAAATAGAAATTATAGAGTTCAGCGGTCCAACATGGCGATGATTGGAAAACAAAAGGTTGAAAGAAAGGGAGTTAATAATAAAAAAAAGAGGTTGAATGAAAGGGAGATAATAATAGTGCTAGTAATCCCAAAAAAGAAATGCGCGTGCGTCTGTGTGTATGTGAGAATGGGGTGTGTGAATGTGTGTGTATGTGTGAAAAGGGGCGAGTGACTCTGAAGTGTGCGTGTCCAACGTGTGTGTGTGTGTGTGTTGTG
The DNA here is from genome assembly GCF_046866305.1 of Octopus bimaculoides. Taxonomy (NCBI): domain Eukaryota; kingdom Metazoa; phylum Mollusca; class Cephalopoda; order Octopoda; family Octopodidae; genus Octopus; species Octopus bimaculoides. The sequence continues at coordinate 150,896,323 of NC_142928.1, forward strand.
TGTTGCCGTTGATATGTGCTTCTCAACGTGGTATGTGCACATGTGTGTGTGTCTGTGACCAAGCAGTGTGTGCGTATGGTGTATGTATGTGGGCGAAAGTTATCTCTGTTTACGTATGTTGCGTGTGTTAATGCGTGTTGCGTGTGTATGTATATATTGTTTGTTTTCAGGTATTATGTGCTTGTGTGGGTGTGAGGGGTATATATTGTCTCCATTCCAGTGTTATGTGCTTGTGGGAGTGTGCATGGTGGCGTGTAGTGTGTGTACTGAGTTAAACAGTGTGTGTGACTGCTCATATAGTGATATGTGTGGTAACGAAATTGAAGATTGTGTATGATTGTGCGGATGATGATGTGTGGTGTGGATGCTGAGAAGTGGTCAGTGTTAGTGTATGTGGAGTGGTGTGAGGTTGGTTTCAAATAAAGAGAGGAGGTGAAGTTGGTGTCAGATGAAGAGATCAGGTGAGTTGAGCTCATGTGACGCAAAGCAACGAAGACAGAAGATTAATTTCTCTCTTTTATTGAACCCATAACAAATCTTTCTGGATAAATCTATGATGAAATTCTGGGATGTCTTATAATTTGATTGGCCATATTATCGTAGACGTCATCGCTGATTTTGAAAGATCCTGTTTGTTAATGCACACTTTATTTGAATAGAAAGCATTCGGAGTTAAAACTGAGGCAAAGATCTGCTACATTACTGAAATTGATAGCTGATGCGGGTAGGTTTGATTACTGTCTGGCATCACATGCGATAGATTTTTCGAAGAGAGGGGTGAGCAAGAGTGTTATATATCCGTAAAACTCGTAAAGCAGATTACACAAACCAATCTCTCTCTCTCTCTCTCTTTCTCTCTCTTTCTCTCTCTCTCTCTCTCTCTCTCTCTCTCTCTCTCTCTCTCTCTCTCTCTCTATATATATATATATATATATATATATATATATATATATATATATATATATATGGGAGAATATACGAAAAAACAACAGACGAGGACAGGTGGTGTAAATAACAAAAGGATGTATTAGTATGACGCTCGGGAATACGGAAAGTCTTTGACGTTTCGAGCTACGCTCTTCAACAGAAAGAATACGGAGAAAAAATTGAATAGTGTCCAGTCAACGGTCAATCATAATAATGGCTGATCATAACAATGGCTGACCGGAAGTTAGAAATTCGAAGAACGAGGGGCTGTGTGTGGGAGATAGAATGCTAGTGATCTTGACGTATGTAGTGTGAAAATGGGGAAGGGAGAAAGCGGTTGGTCAGTTGTAGTGTGTGCGTGGTGTGATGTGAGGGTATTGGTGTGGTGTGATGTGAGGGTGTTGGGAGGTGGGGAAGGTATGGGTGGAGTGTGGGTTAGGCTGAGGGTGGGGTAGAGGTAGGGGTCTGTGGGTAGGGTGGGGTATGTGGGTAGGGTGGGGTATGTGGGTAGGGGTGGGTGGTGGGTGTAAGGAATTGGATGGGGTGGAGTGGGAAGGTAGAGTAGGAGTGTGTTGGGGTGTGGTGGGATGAGCTTATGAGGGGGTGTTGACGATGAAGGGGGAAGGGGAAGGTGGATGTAAGAGAGGGGGAAGATGGGTATGGGAGGGGAGAGAAAGAGAGGAAGAGAGGAGAGAGGGTGGGTATAAGAGAGGGAAGGTGGGTATGGGAGGAGAGAGAGGGGGAAGGTGTGTATGGGGGGAGAAAGAGAGGAAGAGAAAGAGAGTGAGAGAGAAGAGAGTGAGAGAGAGGGAAGAGGGGTATGGGGGAGAGAAAGAGAGAAAGAGAAAGAGAGTGAGAGAGAGGGAAAGAGAGAAGAGAGTGAGAGAGTAAGGGTGAGAGAGTAAGAGAGTAAGAATGTAGAGAGTAAGAGTGAGAGAGAGGAAAGGAGAGAAGAGAGTGAGAGAGTAAGAGTGTAGAGAGTAAGAGTGAGAGAGGGGGGAGTACGAGAGAAGAGAGTGAGAGAGAGTAAGAGAGAGGAGAGAAAGAGTAGGGGTGAAAAGAAATGGGAGTGAAGAGAAGTAGGAAGAGAAGTTGAAGTGAAGAGAAGTAGGAGTGAAGAGAAGTAGGAAGAGAAGTGGGAAGAGAAGTAGGAGTGAAGAGAGGTGAAGAGACGTACAAAGAAGTAGGAGTCGGAGCAGGAGGGGGGTGGGGGAGGGGGAGAGGGGGGTGGGGGTGGGGGAGAGATGGGTGGCAGGAGGGGGAGGGGGAGGGGGAGATGGGTGGCAGGAGGGGGGTGGGGGAGGGGGAGAGATGGGTGGCAGGAGGGGGTGGGGGGGGAGAGATGGGTGGCAGGAGGGAGGGTGGGGGAGAGAGACAGGAGGAGGGGGTTAGATGAAGAGGGGAGGGGAGTTGAGCCCATGTGGCGCAAAGGAGTGGAGAGAAGACCAATCCCTGTTCACGGCGCAAACGGGAGTCCGGATGGCCCCTGTGTATGGACAATCCAAACACAGACAGGTGTTGCTGCAAGGAGTGGCCGGCAGAGCGGAAGTGGCGAGACACCGGGGTGTCATTGCCAACGTTGATGTCTCGGAGGTGTTCCGCGAATCGGTCGGCCAGGCGGCGCCCCGTTTGTCCGATGTACAGAGAATGGCAGAGAGAGCAGGAGAGGCAATATATGAGGTTGGTAGAAGTGCAGGTGAAGGAGTCGGTGATGTGATAGGGTCGGTGATGGGTGCTGGTGAGGAGGGTGGTGTTGGAGAGGTAAGGGCAAGTGCGGCAGCGTGGGCGGGAGCAGGGGAACGAGCCAGGTTGGGAGGTTGGGTTGGGGAAGAAGCTGTGGACCAAGAGGTTGTGGGCTCGTTTGAAGGAGGGGAGGGGTCGATTAGGGAAGATGTGGGAGGTGGAGGGGTCGGACTGGAGGCGCCGAAAAGCTCGGAGAATGGACCGTTGGAGGGGTAGGGTGGTGGGATGGTAGGTGAGGGGAAAAGGGAGGCGGGAAACGGCAGGGCGAGTTCAGGGGGAGAGAGCAGATGCACGGTCCACAGAACGTGCTCTGGCAAGGGCGGTGTGGATGGTGGTGGGTGGATATCCTCGCAGGCTAAAGTGGTGAGCCATGAGTTGAGACTGAGTCATGGCTGTCGCTACAAAGTCTGCGTAGACGGAGGAATTGGGAATAGGGGATGGAAAGTTTTGTGTGTCTAGGGTGGGAGGAGGAGAAGTTGAGATAGGAGTGTGAGTCTGTGTGTTTGTAGTGGATGGAGGTGCTAAGGGCGGAGTGGAGGATGCTGACCGAAATGTCGAGAAAGGGGACAGAGGTGTCAGAGACAGTACAGGAGAAGCGGAGGGCAGGATGGAAAGACTGAACGAAAGAGAGGAACGAGTCAAGGTGTTCGCGAGAGAGTGAGGTGGCACCGATACAGTCGTCGATATACCGACCGTATAGTTCGGGAGTAGGACCAGTGAGACTGGAGAATATTTGGGCCTCAACATAACCAACGAAGAGGTTCGCGTAGTTGGGGCCCATTCTCGTCCCCATGGCCACTCCCGAGAGTTGCTGGTAGATATCTCCCGCGAACGAGAAGCAGTTGAGAGATAGGACAAGTTCGGCCAGACGGATGAGTGTGGAGGTGTCGGGTTGGGGGTTGGGGCGTTGGTCTAGAAAAAACTTCAGGGCACGCAGCGCCTCGTCGTGGGGGATCACTGTATAGAGGCTCTGGATGTCTAGAGTGAAGAGAAGCTTAGAAGGGCCGGGAGGGAAAGAGAAAGAGTTGAATAGACGAAGCGCGTGGTTAGTGTCATGAATGTGGGAAGGGAGAGAAGCCACTAGGGGGGCGAGGACACGGTCTAGGTATTTTGAGATAAGCTCGGTGGGGCAGTTGCAGGCGGAGACGATGGGGCGGCCAGGGTTGTTCGGTTTATGGATCTTGGGGAGGAAGTAAATGGTGGGGGTGCGTGGGGTGCGAACAATAAGGTTGGAGGCGGTGGCGGGGAGACAGGAGGAGAGGATGAGGTCATGGATAGTGGAGGACACAGTCTGTAGGTAGCTGGGCGTGGGGTCGGAGGGCAGAGGGCGGTAGAATGAGGTATCTCGAAGTTGACGGAGAGCTTCGGCCTTGTAGAGGTCCGCGCGCTATACCACCACGGCTCCACCCTTATCAGCCGGTTTTATGATGATGTCCGTGCGGCGTCGGAGGGATCGAAGGGCCGAGAGTTCGGCTGGGGAGATGTTGAGTCGAGAGGGACGCCTGGAAAAGTTAAACCGGCCCACAGCGCGTTGGCAGGCGCCCGCGAAAAGATCAACTGCTTGGAACTGGCCAGGAGCAGGCGTCCACTGGGATGGTCGTCGGCCCAGGTCAGTGAAGCAGTCCTCGTTGGGTGCGGGTGGTGTGTTATGGAAAAGCGCACCCAACCTAACGCGGCGCACAAAGCTGTGGACATCAGCACGGGTTTGAAATTCCTTGCAGGATGGAGTGAGTGGGATGATGCGCAGGCCCCTATTGAGGATGGAGCGCTCCGCCTCAGAGAGAGGAAGATCTGGGGGAATGGTAACGACAGGCTGAAGTGGAGAAGGGGTGGGTGGAATAGAAGTAGGAGGGGATGAAGTAGGGTTAGGAGGGGCGGTCGGAATGGTGGAGGGCTGGGAGTGAGGGGGTGGAGTGTGTGGGAGAGACAGGGTGGTTGGGTGTGGGTGGGGAATGCACATCAGGGAGGGAGAAGGGTGGTGGAGGGGTTGGGGTAGTGGCATCGGGTGTAGAGGAATGGAGGAGTGAGTGAAGTTTGCGGAGCTTAGTGTCGGTAAGAAATGCATGAAAGAGATGATTAAGTTGAATGATAAAGCGCAATGTATTGTGAGTATGGGAGGGTGACAGAGAGGAGAAAAATATGGAAAAGGCTGGAGGAAGAAGGCGGTCGATAGTGTGGATTTTAGAGAGATTGGAGCGAATGGTGGCCCGCATAAGGCGGTAGGATGTGGTGCGGAGTATGGGTAGAATGGTGGTAGAAGAGTGGAGAGTGGGGTGGAAATGGAGGCGGAAACCCTTAGGGATGAGGCGGTGATGTAAGCAGCGACTGAGAAACGTAATATGACTAGAGTAACGAGTATTCTTTAATATGAGTAAGGAGAGTCGTATAGTAGGTTGAAAGTATAGAGAGGGAAGTGTGCGGAGGTATAGTTTTAGGCGGTTGTGGAGAGTGAGTTGGAAAGATTTGTAGTCAGGCATGATGGAACGAGAGAGAAAAGAAAATTAGACGTGGGAAGGAGAATTACAAAAGGTGTGGTGGAAAAAAATCAAGCGTGATGAGAAAATTGGACGTGGAAAAAAGGAAAAAAGGAAAAAAAAATTTTTTTAACAGGTGTGGGGGGAAAATAAAGGCATGAGGAGAAAAAACGAAAAAGGGGTTGTGAGAAGAAAATATATGCGAGGTGGGAGAAAAAAAACAAAGCAAAAAGGAAGATGGGACAATAGGGAGAAAATGGGGTGACAGGGAGAGAAGAAACGAGAGGAGAAAAGAAAGGGAGGGAGAAGACTACAAAGTAATAGGTGCAGATTAGAGAAGATAGATTAGGAACATCCAGAGTACGAAGAGACGGTAAGTGAAGGAAAGTAAAGGTAAAAAAAGATGATAAAGTAGGTTTACAAAAGTGGAAAAGTTCAAAAGTTCAAAAGTTTTTTTGGACGTCGTGGTATATTGAAGCGATTTCCAATCATAAGATGGGTCCAGTGTAATCCGTGGGTAGGAGAGGTGCAGCCGGAGGGTATAAAGTTCAGAATCAAACAGTCCAGAAAGAGTAGATCCAGAAGGAAAGAAGGTAGAATCCAAAAGTTCGTGTGATGAGAGGAGACAGGATTAGCTGGTGCGACCACGTGAGCGTGTATTATATGTGGGAGAATATACGAAAAAACAACAACAGACGAGGATAGGTGGTGTAAATAACAAAAGGATGTATTAGTATGACGCTCGGGAATACGGAAAGTCTTTGACGTTTCGAGCTACGCTCTTCAACAGAAAGAATACGGAGACAAGGAGAAAAACACGGAGAAAAAAATTGAATAGTGTCCAGTCAACGGTCAATCATAATAATGGCTGATCATAACAATGGCTGACCGGAAGTAAGAAATTCTTTTTTCAGGAGAGCTAAGAAAAGGGGGAGATAACAAACGGTGATCGAAGAACGAGGGGCTAGATATAGATATATAGATATAGATATAGATATACCGGAGTTAGCACATAAATGTGCAACAAGGTGGAAAAACAAAACTGTCCGATGAACGGGAACGGGAAACTCCGAGTAACAGTTTTTTGTTATATTTCTGCTGCTTTTAAATAAAGTATATATGTGTATATATATATATATATATATATATATATATATATATGCAGAATAGCTAGGGATAATATATCCAGACAGGCACCGTTCAAGCACTCTAATATAACTCAAGTTATGGCTGACCGCATTGAAATCATTAACACGAATGAAATCTGGATGCGGATGACCAAACATGGTACAAATGAAAACCACTTTGCGAGATATCAATGTAGCAGAAACGTATGTTGGACAGAGCTGTAATTTAAATATGGTGTACAAATGACTTTGATAATAATTTATTTGAATTGTGTTATATATATATATATATATATATATATATATATATATATATATATATATATATATATATATATACACGGATTTTTCGAAATTCCTCACAATCTGTGCCCTGGCACATTCCCAAGAAATGAACGCTTCTTGTCTACGAGAAATTTGGCTAAAACAATGTTCTTGCTGAAGCTACCTGCCTGTGTGTTCCATCGGTCTCTCGTCTCTTACATCTGTGAATGGGGGGGAAAAAAACTGCGCGTTCGAATATAACAACTGATGTGTATTGTTTGAAGAACGAGAACCGTAATGTTCAGTTTTAATTCTTCATCTCTTTTATTGTTACGAATTTATATTTAGAAGGGACACTACTATTTTAGGGAAAGAAAGACAAGTTACATTGACAAGTACTGTTTATGAAGGAAGAAATTTACGTTCATTCATTGTGCAAGTAGCGAATGTTTTAGTTCTAGGGTAACATTTCTTTTTACAATCTAGCAAGCTGACAGAGACGTGACGATGATTATTGCCATGATCAAAATTTTGGCGGTTGTCATGACTCGTTGCTCATATCCACAGATTCGAATTCTTTTATTGTGTCCAGAACAAATCTTCCTGGATAAATCTATGGTGAAATTCTGGGATGTCTTATAATTTGATTGGCCATATTATTGTAGACGTCATCATTCATTTTGAAAGATCCTGTTTGTTAATGCACACTTTATTTGAAAAGAAAACATTCGGAGTTAAAACTCAGGTAAAGATCTGCTACTTTATTGAAATTGATAGCTGATGCGGGAAGGTTCGATTATTGTCTGGTATCACTTGCGGTGGATGTTTGCCAAGAGAGGGGTGAGCAAGAATGTTATATATCCATAAAACTCGTAAAGCAAATTACACAAACCAAAATATATGCTTCTCATCCATTCCACTCATCGCCGACTATATCCATGCCGCTTTTATCGGCAACAATACAAATTTTTGATCAAGAATAACGAAAATATCGAGGTAAGCGTTTTCCACTGTTTTCTGTCTCTAAATATTAGGCCAAAATATGGTTGGAAAACCACATTTTCTGGTAATCAAATAGCAGGCACTAGTATGATCTGTCAGAGAACTGATTCTAGTGTTGTTAACATACCGTGTCTGTTTAACCCAGAGTTATCAGACGGCTTTCGTACCCTCGCAACTTAAGAACTATTTTCGCTAGCAAGTCTGGCGCGAGTATAAATAACAACTATTCTGAACGCATCACCACATTTACTGCTGTTCCCGTCAAGTCCACCGACCTGCTGCTATCCAGTCGAAGAAGGGCGTTCAGACCACAAACCCGAAATAATTTCCCAAGTAATATTCCCATTCTGCTTTATTCGGTCCTACCGAAGCATGCGTACACTTCGTTGCTGTGAAGAAGCCTGTGCGGACTGTGTGCAGGAAATAGTGGCCTCACTGATGGTCACCCTATCCAAATCCAGTGATTTAAAATTATTAAGTAATTGAGTTCGCTTCTCAACCGATTCCAGACCATATACATTTATAAAATCGAGTCTTACTATGAGCATGTTACGTGGAGAATAAGTAGAGGCCGTTTATCTTCGTCTAAAGAAATGTTAATACACTATTCTTGGTGAGACAGGAGGAGATTCATTGGAAGGCCTTTCCAAAAAGCTATTATCCGCTAGCACGTTTAGCACACGATCTTTATTACGGAAATATTTATAAGACAGCCTCGAGATGTTTACCTTATACAAACCGGACTGCTATCTAATTCAGAACACGTTCATCTGTTTTTAAGTATAAGTGGTTTATAAGACTATGTAAGCCATGTAGCAGATATCGAATCGGCAGCACGTTCTAATAATTAACACACCTGATTCAAAGAACATCTCTACACACGCGCATCTTCCTGTTTAAATGTATTATATTTGATTTTAATTTACAAAGTAACATTATAATTTAAAAAGGTACCATCATTGACACACTAGAATACTTAAAAAATGAGAGCCAGAAGTACCAATATAGCTAAAGTTTTATGCAAAGTAGCATAGTATGTATGGTAGGCAAATTCATTATGTAAAAAATACGCATTGTTCAAGACTAAGAATGTGAAGACATGACAATAACTGAAGCAAATTTTACTGTTAATTTGTTGTTAAAGGTAGATTTTACTGTTATATATAACTAATTTTTGTATTTATGTACTATTTATGTACTACTAATATTTTTATAACCTATTTTCAAATTTCTAATTATTAATTAATAATTTTTAAAAAAATGACTATTTTAAAGTGCATAAAAAAATTTTGAGTTATTTTTTAATTTTAAATAGAATTAACAAGTAATAGCAAATAGAAGTAAAAGCTTGTAATAAAATTTTAAGTTTTAATAAATGCTAATATCTTCTAAATCTAAATATTTTATTTGAAATTTTATCCTGAGCTGTGATATTTTAAGTAAACATTTTCTTGTTCTGTACTTCACCAGATCTAATAACTTGTCCTAAACTTTTCCAAGTGTAATAACTTGTCCTGTACTTTTCAGATTTATAATCTTAAGAATATTTTTCTCTTGCTCGTAATTTTCCATGTAATATATATATATATATATATATATATATATATATATATATATATATATATATATATATATATACACGATGAGCTTCTTTCAGTTTCTGCCTACCAAATCCACTCACAAGGCATTGGTCTTCCTGAGATTATAGTAGAAGACACATTCGCAAGGTGTCACGCAGTGGGACTGAAGCCGGAAACATGTGGTTGGGAAACCAGCTTCTTACCACATAGCCCGCAGGCGTGGTTATGTAGTAAAAAGTCTGCTTCCCAACTACATGGCTCCGGGTTCAGTCCCATTGCGTGGCATGATGGACACGTGTCTTCTACTATAGCCTCAAGCCGATCTAAGTCTTTATTATTATTATCATTATTATTATTATTATTATTATTATTATTATTATTATTCAGGTCACTGCCTGGAATCGAACTCAGAATCTTGGGGTTAGTAGCCCGCACTCTTAACCACTACGCCATATGACCACGGACATAATAACCCCAAGATTTAGAGTTCGATTCCAGGCAGTGACCTGAATAATAGTAACAACAACATCGAAAAATACCTTAGGAATGAGAACCCAGGTTCGAAATTTCCCAAGACACCTGATGAAGACTGGAGAGTATATCAGCCGAAACGTTGTGTTAATAAGAAACAAGATAAGGACAAATATCCGTCAAATGTAAATAATGTACATAATTCCTCATCTCTTAAATATAAAACTATATTAAGATATATTAAATACGTTATAGTATAGGTAGCCGTAGCAATTAAAACCAAAAAGGTAAAAATAATAAATGAGGGTGCAAAATAGCACCTGCAATTGCCAGAAATGTGTGGCTGTTCGAGTTAAATTTTAGCTCTGATTTCTAGCAATTGCAGATGCTATTTTGCACCTGCATATATATATATATATATATATATATATATATATATATATATATATATATATATATATATATATATATATATATTGAAAGGTATAAGGAAAAAACGCTCCAATTAGTCAAAACAACTTTATAAACATTCCCATATTATCATAAATCGAATATAAATATATATTAAAACATCAGGGTACCCAATGGGCCCAATAGTATAAAATATACCACATATATACGAATAGAAGGTGATAAAACCTAAAAGAGTAATACGAGTGAAGTCGAATGAAGAAAAATATATGGATTAAATTAATGCATAATAAAAGCGATTAAAAATTTAAGGCAATGAAATCAAAATAATAATATATATATAGAGAGAGAGAGAAAGAAAGAGAGAGTCTTATTTTGTCTGTATATTGTATGTTAATTTTGTTTCTTCACATTTGTGCTGTGTCTGTTTTCGTCAATGTCCTCAGCGTTTACTCGCAATTCCCAGCATCTTCTCGCTGTTGATACTACCAAAAATGAAAGGCATCGTTAAACGCATGAAATTGTAAGGATTTTTTGGACGATAACTGACGAGGAATTAGCAACGACTGTGTCTCAAATTTTCCATTTGTTCCTTTGTCATGTTTCTGTTTAATCTTAGGAACTTACACACACACACACACACACACACACACACACACACACACACACACACACACACACACACACACACACACACACACACACACACACACATTCTGGTCGTAACTATCTTTCTAATATTTACTGATATTACTCGTAAGCATTTCTCGCATAGACACAACACCACAGTTTTGTAAGGGGACTGTTATAGTCGAAAGACTCAATCTCGGTACTGATCCAACCCCACGGAACGTTGAATTGCAAACCCATGTTCAAATCCCTGCTAGATTTGAACACAGAACATAAAATGATGAATCTTTATACTGCCAATTTACAATCTTCCCAATATTTGCTAATATAAAGCGTTGATTAATTATATTTGAAGTATATAATGAAACAGTTGGAAAATATATTTTATTGCGGAATTGATTTCATCAAGTTTCCTACTTCATAGTGTTTTTCTTCAAATTGCCGATAGTTTTAGAATATCTATATCAGACAGCCTTAACCTCAAGTCATGTAGGAATTTTCAATATGTAGTAACTTCATTAACAGTTTATTTATCTAGATTATAGAAACTTCTCATGGGACGCAAACAACTTAACAGAAAGAAGTACTTAGATGGAATACGTCACAAATAGCGTCAGTGAAATTTTAAAATCAAAAGTAAGAATTTATATCTAAATATTATTTTCAGTATATTTATTTATTTATTTATTTATTCTGCAGTTTCTTTGACACGAGATTAATAAAGCAAAGATTATTTCAGTAAATCCGAAACAGGAAAGGAAGATGGTATGAAATTAAATTACCAACTTATAACGAAATTCTAAAATGTTTACATCGATTCAGATTCAATTTTTATATATTTTTCAATTAAAATTTCAGTCATTGCTGTGAATACTATATATCACAAACATTGAATTCGGCAGCGCTTGGACAGTGTTATGATGTTACTCCATGCCGTATTAGGCTGCTCTGTCTAACGCAGCTCTATATTGCACAAGCCAGCGAGGTAACCATAATGTAGTCATGCGATATTATAGAAATAGCCACTAAATCTCTCTTAACTCATATCCAACCTTCTTTTTGTTTTTTTTTTCTTTTTTTAAAAAGTTCACGTTAGTTGATGATAGGATAGTCACAACTGGACTGCTTTCGATCATAGGAACAAACTTGGCGTTAAACAATACTTAAGTATCTTAACGCAACTACAACTTTAATATTCGATATATTTATATTTCATCAAACACTTTATCTCCAAAGTAACAACAGCACCAGCAGGGGCTACAATCATAATAACAACAAAAGAAATAAGTATTGATAACAGCACCGTTAGTTTACGAGTTGGAAGTCATGTAGACGGTTAAGTCGACAGTCATAAAACGTCGGGACGCTCGGAAGAATGGCTTTGAAATAATAACAAACGAAGAATTTATTTATGCATATATTTATCTATTTATTTGTTTATTATGCTGACGGCTATTTTGCGATTTTCCTTTGAAGCGACCGGAAGTTGACGCCTTCTGTTGTGGAGGGAGTAAGAGAGAGCGATATCTATATATATGTGTGTGTGTGTATGCGTATACATACACACACGCACACACACACACACACACACACACACACACACACACACACACACACACATATATATATATGTATATATATATATATATATATATATATATATATATATATATATATATATATATGAAGATATGCATATATGTGTGTGTGTGTATATATATATATATATATGAGTACATACATACCCATATAGGTACACACAAGTATTCATATATATAGAGAGAGAGAAAGAAAGGGAGAGAAAGAGAGAACGGGTACAAATTTTTTTATCACACATGCGGCAATCTTATCAAACCGGAAAGAATGAACTAAAACCAAGATTGATTAAGCAAAGGTTAATAAAATATAAAAATAAAAAAATTTGAAGATTGTGACCTTTCCATTTTTCAAGAGGTCAACAGGTTCATTTGTTTATTTCTTCTGTATTATTCCAATTGAAGTTACAAGTGATTTTGGGTAGAATTATAGATTTAAATACATTTAATTACCTTTCTAAGTAGTTGTTGTAGACACCCGTCAGTAAGCCACATGTCTATTTCGAGAAAACATAGTTGCTTCCGCTGTTCGTTCGACCCGCTAGAAATAGCAGCCAAAATTACCTCACTTTGCACCCTTAAATAATCCCGGACATCTTTACTCATTCTGTTCAGTAATGTATAAAATATACTACCTATAAAAATGCATTATAATAAGAACATTGGTCTGTTCATTTTACTTAACTTCCTATCGGCGGTTTTATGAAGTGTCAGCCGACAGTCAAAGATGTTATAAAGAATCGTAAATAAAATTCTAACACCAGTTCGAAACTAATCCGTTTGGCTTCTTTTTTTTTGTCCACGGGTATATTGAAGACAAGATAGATGTTCACATATGTGTATTCTATAAAGAGTTACTCTTTTACTCTTTTACTTGTTTCAGTCATTTGACTGTGGTCATGCTGGAGCACCGCCTTTAGTCGAGCAAATCAACCCCGGGACTTATTCTTTGTAAGCCTAGTACTTATTCTATCGGTCTCTTTTGCCGAACCGCTAAGTTACGGGGACATAGACACACCAGCATCGGTTGTCAAGCGATGTTGGGGGGACAAACATATACACACATATACACACACACACATATATATATACATATATACGACAGGTTTCTTTCAGTTTCCGTCTACCAAATCCACTCACAAGGCTTTGGTCAGCCCGAGGCTATAGGAGAAGACACTTGCCCAAGGTGCCACGCAGTGGGAATGAACCCGGAACCATGTGGTTGGTAGGCAAGCTACTTACCACACAGCCACTCCTGTTTAAAAATCTATAGATTTATTCTGTATTACAGTATAGGATTTACTCACAGCAATGTTAATGAAACTTTTACGTTGAAGGAGCAGCATGGAATACAGTTGATCAGAATCGATCTTCTTGATCAGGTTCGACCAAGGGTCAAACATGAAGCTGAGGAAGAGAATGAAAACAAGCAGAAGATAAATGTAAATGAATACCATACTTCTAAAGCGGAAACATAAACTGGACTGAATCATCTTGACTTCGGAAAACTTCTGGTTATTATCATAAGCCTTGTGTTAGTGTCGGTTAAAAAAAAAATTAACTAATTAAATTCATTTTAATATTCGTTTAAAATTTTCTAAACTGCTATTTAATGTAATAATGATTGAAATGATTAGTGGCTAACGAAGCTCTATTCATGAAAATCAGTTTAACTTATTTACTGAAACCACTAAATTTATATATACATATATATGCATGCGTGGGAATACACCTCTTCATTCCACACACACAAACACATACACGCACACATTTAGCTCTTCATCTGTAGGAGAGGAGAGCATGTGACTTATAAAATGAACCACAAGAAGGGTTCGGAACTACATTAAGTCAATCCTCTTTTTCTACCCACGGAAGAGATACGAGCGAAATATTTGTTCATATATATATATATATATCAGCGAAATATTTGTTCATATAGGCGTTCACGGTGTTGAACGTCATTTTTCTCGGCTCCCGACATTTTCTCTTCTAGGCAAGAGAAGTATACAAAATAAATGGTAAACTACTTATGCATTAGTAGTTTTCGTTCTTTGTCCTGTAACCTTTTAATGAATAAACGTTTAGATTTTAGTTAACAGTGTGTGTTTGTGTGTGCGCGCGCTAAACTTCATTAAATTCATTGAGCATTTGTAAAAACGGTCTTCTTAAACACACCCACACCATGGACAGGAAAGGACAAATCAACTGCATAGGCTTGAATCATTATTGAGAAGTCACCAACAACTGACATTACGTCTTTCATTGTCCACAATCATACAAGTAGAGTTAGAATTACTAAGAGCATTATTATTTTTTTGTTTTGCAAAAATATCGAACAGATTTAGTGTTCATTTTTGAAGCTATGACCCAACAAAATAAACAAAGAAAAGAAAGTTTTTTACAGCCGTCCAGTGTATTTAACTATGTATAATTTGCACACAGTTTGGTTAAAATTCATGGGTTTATTCTGCAACGTACTACAATTCTAAAATAAATGAATAAGTATGTGCAATTGTCTATGTAAAGGAAAAGCAATATAATTTCAGTTAAATGTAAAAAGCAAACTGTAATGTTTGTTATAAACATGATCATAAATTAAGGATGAAATATAAATTTAGACCAATTTGAAAATGTGGAAGCTATGTAATTTAGAATTACATAAGCTTGTAAATTACAGACTAACATATCAGACGGGGAATCCAAAATGTCAGGGAATGTTACAAAGAAAAGGTTAATGTGGAAATTTCCCACTGAATAAATAGAAAAACATAATGTATTGATGAAATCCTAAAATGTTAGAAAAGTAAAATTCTGAATGGAAACTAATTCACCTTGAATTCGAGGGTAGATTATTAATGAACACGTCATTCCAAATTAAAGATCCTTTGAGTTAAGTCATATTGCTTCTTAGATAAACAAATTTGAATAAAGGAAGCAACCAAAGGCATTGCTTTTGTCAGATGTTTATGTTAATTTTGGCTAAATACGCAGAAAACTGTGCCATTTAGAATGACAAATACGGTAGGTGTTAAATGAGAAGAGAAAGGACACTCTTGGTGATGTAGTTCTAGAATACAACATGTCGAATAAAAAAACGTGATGGTCATGGCTAGAACGTCCTCGATCACAAGACTGTTCAGTCAAGGTGAACCTGAGGCCAACAACATTCAACGACGATACGAATGGTTGACGAAAGCCATAAGCAAGCCATTATTTGTTTTCTGTGTTTACAATAATGAAAATAATTATATTGGGAGACACAGAAATACGAAATATATCAATAAGCCTAGCAATAGCTGGAGCAAAGCAAGCAAGATGTATTAACTACCTGAAATGCTGTGGTATGAAATAAACACTATGAGATTAAAAGGGATATATTGGAAAACGAAGAGGAAAAAGGAAAACTGGGCTGGGGTTTCGAATATATTGGCAATGTCTTCTCTGTCGGGAGAAAAAAATGTAGGTATTATTCGTGGATTATTTCTTCAAAATCTCATACGGTGAGAAATATTAAAAGCATCGAGGGAAATTTTAAAAATACTAGCAAGTAAACTTTAGACGGCATAGATAGATAGATAGATAGATAGATAGATAGATAGATAGATAGATAGATAGATAGATAGATAGATAGATAGGTAGGTAGATAGGTAGATAGGTAGATAGGTAGGTAGATAGATAGATAGATAGATAGATAGATACATGCATACATACATACATACATACATACATACATACATACATACATGTATATACAAGGCGAGAAATATCAGAGCGTATTTGGTAATTTAATAAAACAACTCTAACCTAACAAAAACGAAATGTATTTATAAAAAAACTACGCTTGCTTTCGAAAAGTCTTCTTATAGGATTATGCTATAAATCTGCTTTCAGCTGCAATCCCTGATTCAATTGTGGATATGTCTCTACTAAATGGCTCTTATTCATTTTAGACATCACGTGGACAGTGGAGCTATGATATTGTGAGGATGTCGATAAGTCTCCATTTCAACAACCCTGGACGCCATAAGTTTTGTGCTACATGATCGTATGAATTTGACATTCAATCTCGGGTCGCTTGGGCTTTGTGAAACGATGATGAATCTTGTTGAAACACATATGGCCTTCAACTGCGTACTTCTTTCATCTAGAGAGCTTAACAACTGTTTCAAGTAACACAACGCATCCAACATCATAAACTCTAAGACTTTATAGAAAAATGTAAGGCGGCGAGACATGACCTTAATTACTCACCACTCCTAAAACAATCACAGTTGTTGGAAACTTAGTATACATCACATTGGGAACCTTCATATAACCATCTGTTATTCTTTTCCGGTAGACTTTCATTCGAGGTTTTTCTCATCAGAGAAGAACCATAGCGAGCAATGGTCGTGAGGGTTTTAACCGCGTTAAGTAACTGCCTGGCACGAATCAAACAGCTTTCCTGTGTCTTTGAAGAGATGAATTGGCCCCTTATCGTACATACGACTTGTATCGAATGTCCTCATGCACCACAGTTCTGACAGTTCATTCCAGCACCTGAAGTTCTTTGGTGCTGTCCCTCATTGATTTCCGGAAACATCATCGATAATGCTTTGAATGTATTGGATGAACAATAATGTTATTATAGTGTCCGAACTTTTAGAAAACTGTTTTATTTATTCATTTTTATCTCACTAATATATACGAAACGTTCGCGCCATAAATCTTTAATTCCACCCGAACTTTGTGTACAAAAGATTTTGTAATATTTAGCAATTTCTAAATCACCGTTCCGCACATATAGTAACATTGACTGCATGTCCATTTATGTGTTATATATATGTATATTTATCAGTTTATAGGTATCATGTAGATAGTGGACAATAGTTCGTTAGCTTCCAGCATACAACTAGCTAGTGTAGAACAACCAAAGAATAATATTGATTGATAGAACCTTTTGATCAATATATATGATCCATTACATTACAAACTTTGGAAAAACTATGACACTCCAAATTCAATAGCAACTTCCATTGCATATCACACATTAAATAAATAAAGTAATAAGAATGGACCATCACAGTTCAGTACATGTATTTCAGAAGTAAAATACCCGACAAATTATTTGTGTATTATATCATAATAGAAAGGTAATTTACATTCGTAACGGTCAGGTGTCAAAATCAATTTGTACTTACATTTCGATCGGTCGAAATATAATTTGACAGATATTTTGCTTCTGAAACATAAGTCGTACCAAACTGTGATTGTCCATTCCTCTTGCTGCGAGTTTATGTGAGTATGAGTCACGTATGTATGTCATTCAGTTTTACTTCAAGATTTCTTGCCAATAAAGAGCCGGTTTCTAAACTAGATCCAAGGCTCCGTCACTAGAATTTCAACATTAACAGGATATTTTTGTTTCTATGTATGTATGTATATGTGCAGATTTGTATGTTTTGTTTTATGTATGTTTTCTCATGCATATAGTTACATGTCTAGACATGCTCATATATACTTAAACTTCTGGAAAGTTTTATAGATTTTCACAATTCCAGTGATAGCTTGGATCTATAGTCTTCAAATCAGCTTTCTCCTTTCTGGTTTTGAGAAACATAATTTCTCAAAATTAGTATTTAGGCAGTGTTACATATCCCAGTGTCCCAATAATTACAGGTATAAACCTGAACTTGTAATCTGGATAGAGTAGCTGTAAATTCCTCAATAGTTCAGCATAGTTATTTTCTTTTCGCTGTTCTTTCGCATTGTTAACATCTGCTGGGCGGCTGATTTCCTCAACAGTTTCTCTTCTCAGTCACAAATTACTATGTCAGGTATATTATTTATATTTTATTGAGGTTTTCACAGGGCCATTCCACCAGTATTCCTTTTTATTATGAGAGGCTATTGCTTCTACGATACTGTAGGTTCTTATTGTATGTATGTATGTATGTATGTATGTATGTATGTATGTATGCATGTATGTATGTGTGTGTGTGTTTTATGGAATAACTCAAAGGCTTGCACAGGTAAGGTATACTTGGGCTTCAGGTTTCCAATTTTAGGTTGGCTGCAAGTAGAGACTCGGAGTAAAAGTTCTTTCAGATTTCAGCTAATAATTAATACATAACTAGTTTTCAAGCATCTGTTGGCTAACTACTACATAAGTAGTGAAAACAAACTAATTGCTTCTAACATAGGCAGAAGAACTGAAATTCAGTGATATATCTTAACCGATTAAATTTACCTCACTACTTTATTTTATCGGCCTTGGAAGGATGAACGAGAAAGCTGACCCCGGTGAGATTTGAATCCCGAACTCACAGAGTTGAAAAATAAAACCGCAAAGCGCTTTGCCAGACGTTTTAACAGACTTTACTGCCTTAATTATAGTCTCAGAATTTGGCACAAGGCCAGCAACCTTAAGGGAGGAAGTAAAACGAACACATCGGCTCCAGTGTTAAACTGATACGTCGAACATGGATGAAGGGAAAATTCGACCTCAATGAATCCAGAACGTGAAGAGCCGGAAGAAATGTCGCAGAGTATTTTTTCCGTGTCTTTAAGATTTCTACCAACTCCCTCCTTAATCTATTTCCCTAATAATAATTGTAGTAATAGCAATTTGGAGGTTTTAGGAAACTGTAGCTGATTTAATCAAGCTCAGTAATGGAATAGCAGTTATTCCATATTTTGTACCTAAAAGATGGCACTCCGTCGGTTACGACGACGTGGGTTCCAGTTGATCCGATCAACAAAACAGCCTGTTCGTGAAATTAACGTGAAATTGGCTGAGTACTCCGCAGGCAAGCGTACCCTTAATGTAGTTCTCGGGAAGATTCAGCGTGACACAGAATGTGACAAAGCTGGCCCTTTGAATTACAGGTACTACTCATTTTTACCAGCTGAGTGTACTTGAGCAACGTGAAATGAAATGTCTTGCTCAAGAACTCAATAAACTGCCAATTTACGAACTCACCACCTTACGAGCGTGAGCCGAATACCTTAAGCGCTTAGTTGTGTAGGTAACGTGTAGAATAGGAATGTGAAACATGTGAAAATCTGGTCATATGTGGCCGTTTATAGATCATTGTATAGCTTGCATTTATCATAAGTATATATTCATAATTTTTTGTAATGATGGGAATCAGGTAGTGACTGGCAGAATCGTTGGACCTTTTGGGAAAATGTCTTGCAATATTTGCAATGGCTTCCTATACTCTGAAGTCAAATCTCACCAAGGTTAATTTTGTCTTTCAGGCTTCCAAATTGATAAAAAATAGTATTAGTCATGTACTGGGGGGGGTGTAAACAAGAAACCCGTCCTCATAAAAAGTTCTGGCCTGCTGCCTGTATTAGAAACAGTAAATATTGTAGTTAAGCTGGATTCTGCCTACAGCTGGCATTCATGTAACCTCCGATAATGTCAAGGGTCCGGTGACTAAACCAGCCAACTTCATCCAGTAAACTCCATCCAGAAGGGTGGAGAGGACCCAGCAGTATTAAAACTATAACCTGCCAAAGGGCGGAAGAAACTTGTAAAGAAAAACTAACTATACATGGAGAGAAGACAGGCGCCACCAGATTATTTGCCTATGGAAACACAGCATGATGACACAGCAAAACTGAAAATACCATATTAGATCGGTTGGGGTTCGTTGTTTGATGGCCGGTTAAGATACAAGGAGAAGGTTGTGTCTCTTGCTGTGCATCTAATGTCTCCCTAGGTTATGAATTTTGATTGATCGAATAATAATAAGAGTAATAATAATAATAATAATAATAATAATAATAATAATAATAATAATAATAATAAATTTTGTGATGACATTTGTTTAATAGAACGTTACATAATTCGAACTTCTTTTGTATCCATTCTGATATCAACACATCGTGACGTATATAGTCGAAAAAATATGAGTGAAAGATAAACTCACACACATATACAGAAGAAAAAAATTGCGTCATATGCACAAGTAGTAACGCATATGAACATAGAATATGTGACAAATAAAACAAACAAATAAAAGTAGAAACAAACATATAAAAATATTTACAAATAAATATGACTATATGAAATTGAAATAAATAAATAATAATAACAACAACAACAACAACACCAGAGTCAAAAGTCGAGATTAAAAGTGAAATAACATTCACAGAGTCGGGAAATAATTCAAACCTTCAAAAGTTTCTCAAAGAATTTGATGTAAAACTTAGCAGGCTAAATTTTCTCTTTACCTTACATAACGACGATATCACGTTTCCTTAGAGAAACTAGAAACCGGATATTGCGACGTCTCGTACGTATATTTCTCCACAGGACAAGTAAAGTTGCAGATTTCTTAAAGCAAGCAATTGAAGAAACAAAACTCTCTCCGGATTACACACATACATACACACACATACGCGCTGCCGCATACACACAGTCACACACTTAATCACGGATTGATACATGCTCTTATACTTGCGCTTATGCATGAGTGTGTGTATAATGTTCGCACATATATGAGCAGAGCTCTTGTACGGATTTCCGTCGGTTTCGACGGTAAGTTATTCATTTGTTTCAACTGAAATATCTGCCTGTAAAGTAGCGTGTAAGCACCAGAAAATTCCATATGCACGTGAATTCTTAACGAAATTCTCAAGAAGAATCTGCTTGGCGCACTAAGGCAGCGATAGGCCTTTAAATTTCAGGTATGATTCATAGTAGGGGCTTCCATACTGTTCCCGTCTAACAAGTTTCATTAGCACGTCTTGGGTCAACTGGAGGCTATAGTAAAAGAGAATTACTTTAAGACTATGAGGCTGCGAGCTGGCAGAAACGTTAGCACACCGGACGAACTGCCTAGCGGTATTTCGTCCGCCGTTGCGTTCTGAGTTCAAATTCTGCCGAGGTCGATTTTGCCTTTCATCCTTTCGGGATCAATTAAATAAGTGCCAGTTACGCACTAGGGTCGATGTAATCGACTTACTCTCTTTGTCTGTCCTTGTTTGTCCCCTCTATGTCTAGCCCTCTGTGGGCAATAAACTAATAAATACTTTAAAACTGTAAAGAGGAGGGGGGGGGGAAGGAAAATTTGACTGCACTTTTTTGCATGTCAAATGTTCATCTAGAGCAGTGGTTCTCAACTGGGTCAATATTGCCCCTGAGGGTTTATATAAGATTTTGATGGTGGGGGGCATGCAACAACATAGTAAATTGGGGATCCATAATAATATTTTCAGAGCACCTGAAAAGATTTTGCTTTAGATTGTATTGTTTGAAAGAGCTTGGTTTCTTTCTCTAACATTTTACATAGTTCAACCTACACAAGTTAATATTTGAAAAAAAAATCTGAAAAATTTTTCTATAAAACTAGTTTTTAAGCATTGAATGGATACGGGGGTCTACCAGAGTAAAATTATAATCAAAGGGGTCCGTAGATGAAAAATGGTTGAGAAACCCCTGATCTAGACTGTCACCCTAACAAATAATTTTATTTTCCTTAGCTCACTTATTTTGTTATTATACAAATTTCTGTTGCACGTAATTGCTACTGATTTAGGCACAAGACTGGTAATTTTGAGGGGAAGGGTCAGTCGATACCATCGACTCGAGTGCTAGCATGGTACTTTATTTTACCAACTCCGGATGAATGGAAAACAAAGTTAACCTTGAGATTGGTACTTTCATTTACCAACACTGGATGAATGAAAAGTGAAGTTATCCTCGGCGAGATTTGAACTCAGAACCTAAAAACCGGAACAAATACCACAGTGCATTTTTTCGAACGCTGTAAAGATTCTACACAACTCATTGCCTGTCCGTTGAACAAATAGTATTGAAACAAAACACTGACAACGCCTCAGCAATATACATTGGGTCATCCCATAAATAATCCTTTCTACTATAGTCACAAGGCCAGAAATCTAGGGGAAGGGATTGTCGAATACATCAACTCCAGTCCACAACTGGTACTTATTTTATCGACCCCGAAAGGATGAAAGGTAAAGTCGACCTCTGAGCGTAACGACGGGCGAAATACTGCTAAGCATTTCGTCCAGCGCGCTGACGATTCTGCCAGCTGTGTGTGCCATCGGAAAAGTCAGAAAATTGGGTCAATGGATTCCTCACAAACTTTCCGAGTCAAATTGTGCGCAGAAAGTGAATGTGTGTTCTTTGCTGTAACGTCTCACGAATGAACTTAAAAATGTTAAGCGCTGAAGACAGAGGGTATGGAAAGGAGAAACCCCGGCACCTCAGGCTAAAGAAAGTATTCACCCACGTAAGGTATTGATACCTGTTTGTTAGGATATGAAAGGTTTAGTTCACTTTGAAGTTTTAAACCCAAACCAAACGATAACAGAGGAGATCTACTGCGAGCAGCTTGAGCAGCCTAAGAAAAACGACCATCTTTGGTTTCAAGACGAAAGGTGTTCTTCCATCAGGATAATGTTGGGCCATATACAGCGAGGATGACATTCCAAAGGCTGAAGCAGTTTGAATGGGAAGCAATGCCCCACCCACCATATTCGCCGGACATTGCTCTATCTGATTATCATTTATTCCGCAGTCTTCAAAATCATTTGGACGGAAAAAATATGAATTCTGCAGACGCGTTCAGAACAGTACTCGAGGAGTATTTTTCGTTAGGGACAAGTTAAATTTGGAAGAGGGGCCTTGCAAGACTACCATATAGATAGAAGAGCATTGTAGAAAATGAAGGAGAGTATCTTTTAGATTAAAAAAGAATTTTGTTTATCTGAATCTTGAAAAATAAAGAAATATAAAAAGATCGTATTATTTACAGGATGACCCAGTAAAATAAACTACTTATCAGATATGCATTATAATATGAAAATAGGCCTATTTAGGTCACTAGTAACTTTCTATCGGCGGTTTTACAAAATGTCTCTGTAGACAATTAAAGAGGTTATAAAGTCGCAGATGAAATCTTAACACAAGTTTGAAACTAACCCGCTTGAATTCTTTCTCTGTTCATAGGTGTAGTGAAGACAAGGTGTTCACATCTGTATGTTGTTTAAAGTGTTAATTAAAATCCAAAAATGTGTTCTGTAATACAGTATTGCATTGAAACAGAGCGGTGTAAACGCAATATTATATCATTGATCGACGATTATTTTAAATTTCCTTCTTTTTTAAGATGACAAAGAGTGATTCTGAAAGAAATTTGGCTGCTGTTTCTAGCATATTTACTCGTATTTTGTTGCCATTCTGATTGAACAAGTCTATAATCAGGCATGACTATCCCGTTTTATTTTCAGGCTTGATTCCCCAAATGTGTTCTCTTTAAGACAGTAAATTATAATTATAGTCACTGTGTCTATTTCTAGCCAGTCTAGCAACCACGCAGAAACTTCCTCGTTGGCTCATGAAGGACGTTGACTCACAAGATTCCACAACAGAAGTATTATTTTGCAAAAACATTAAGTTCTATTGCTTTTGACTTCATCCTTATTGTTCTAGTCCCTGGTCTCGATTACAGTTCCATGTATACACGTCCGTATAAATAATCTTAAAGAGAAACAACATAAACGAAAAGTTAGATTTGATACGGTTTTGACTAAAATCCATTTGAATAATCTTTGACAAGGTCATTTATGATAATATTTTCTACTCTGGGCGCAATGCCAAAATTTTGGGGGAGGGACCAGTCGGTTAGATTGACCTCAGTACGCAACTAGTACTTAATTTATCGACCCCGAAAAGATGAAAGGCAAAGTCGACCTCGGTGGAACTTGAACTCAGAACATAATAACAGAGGAAATATCGCGAAGCATTTCGCCCGGCGTGCTAACGTTTCTGCCAGCTCGCCGCCTTAAATAGGTTGCAAGATATTCTTTTCTACTCTAGGCACAAGGCCTCCAATTTTTTTTTTTTTTTTTTTTTTGGCAGGGGCGGCGACTGGTATTTAATTTATCGACCCTGAAAGGGTGAAAGGCAAAGTCGACCTCGGCAGAATTTGAACTCAGAACATAAAGAGACGAAATACCGCTAGATCTAACAGCCAGATCTTTATTTCATATACTATCCATATGGAGTTAATGTAGTTCAAGATGTAGAGCAGCGCGCTAGCAGATCTTCGTCCGAAAATTTACGATCTCAGCTCAAATCCTGTTCAGGTGAACTTTGTCGAGGTCAACATCTCTTCGGTGTCGCTAAAATAAAGTACCAGTCAAGTACTGGAGACGATGTAACAGACTTGTCTCCTCCCCTCGAAATAGCTGGCTTTGCACCCTGCGGTGGACCGGCGTGTTTTCAGGGAGAGGGGTATCTTCTCGGTTACATTCGCCATCGAAACCATGTATCCGGCTATACGAGTCCAAGGGCACGAGAGAAGTTTTATAAAAATACGTATTATTTAGATGTAGGAGTGGCTCTGTATTAAGAAGCTTGCTTCCCAACCACATGGTTCCGGTTCAGTCACACTGCGTGGTACCCCAAGGAAGTGTCTTTTATTATAGCCCCGGGCTGATCAAACCCTTGTGAGTGGATTTAGTAGACGAAAGCTGAAAGAAGACCGTAGTAAAAAAAAAAAAAAATGTATGCATGTGTGATTGTATTTTTTATTTCTTTACTGCCCACAAGGGGCTACACACACAGACGGGACAAACAAGGACAGACAAACGGATTAAGTCGATTATATCGACCCCAGTGCATAACTGGTACTTATTTAATCAACCCCGAAATGATGAAAGGCAAAGTCGATCTCAGCGGAATTTGAACTCAGAACGCAGACGAAATACCACTAAGCAATTCGCCCGGCGTGCTAACGATTCTGCCAGATCGCCGCCTTTTGTGTATGTATTTCTGTCTGTGCTTGTTCTCAAAACCGCTTGACAATCGGTATTGGTGAACGTCCTCGTTATCTAGCGGTTCAGCATAAAGGACCGATAAAATAAGTATCAGGCTTGAAAAATAAAAGTACTGGGGTCGATTCATTCGACTAAAAATTCTTGAAGGCAGTGCTCCAGCATGGCCGCAATCTAATGACTGAAACAAGTAAAAGATAAAAGATGTATCAGGAAAATGGTGGAACGGTCAAAGCTGGAACGTCTTTGATCATGTGCCTCATCGAACAAAGCTGAACTTATTTCTTCTTTAGGAATTTTTAATTTTATCATAATTCATTTAAATAACCTTATTCAATTATAAACAGTGAAATTATTAAAATGATTTATCCAGTTTCTCTACAGAATAATTCTAGCGGAGCACGCCGACCATTTATTAACTGATCATAAGATAATGACTGGTCGGTGTGCCGTTTTAAAGAAATACAGAATTCTATTTCTACAGATGTTATGCATGCAAGTATATATATATATATATATATATATATATATATAATACACACACACAACACACACTCACACACGCACAACATTTATATATACATATGCACACATATTCACATGCATGTATAAGTAGATATATAAGGGTATCTCATAATGGTGGAATATATTTTAATTATACTTTGGCTATGCAATGTACACTTCCCTTAACAAATATATAATGCACACATATGCGCAAATATATGTACCTATAATTTTTTAAAATAAAATTAGCAAAGCATTAAAATCCCTTTTTTGGTAAAGGAAGGGAACAGAGCGATTCCACTAGGCGTCAATATTTCAGAAATATTTATTTCTTTGGCGCCGGTGGCATGAAGCGCAATGTTCGTCCTGTAAGATTTAAACTTAGAAATGTGAAACTGTAGAATGCGGAAAACACATACTGTAGCATACTGGTGTCTAGACCATATATCCATCATGTCAGACATTGAAGTGAAGATAACTTTAGGTAAACATGTAGTTGAGGCATCTACATAATATTTGTTGTTTGTTTCTTCTCGAGCCATGCCTAGCTCATAACGGCCGGTCTCCCGGTTCATTGGCGTATAGGTTCCCCACCTGGACAGGGCGCCGGTCCGTCGCAGGTGAGCTGCTAGATGCAGGAGCAAAGAGTGAGAGAAAGCTGTAGCGTAAGAGTCAGCAGAAGTTCGCTTTTGCCTTCTGCCAGAGCCGTGTGGAGCTTGGGTATTTCGCTCATAAACACACACATCACACGGTCTGAGATTCGAACCTGCGATCCCTCGACCGCGAGTCCGCTGCTCTTATCACTAGGCCATGTGCCTCTACCTACGTAATATTCATAGTGTAATTATGTTTATATAAGTTTTCATTGAAATCTTCCAATCTCGTGCTAACGGAATAATAAATTACTAATATTACTCGGCGGAGTGATTACGATCTTCGTTTCATTGATGCGTGGTTTCAGATTTGATCTATAATAACTCCGAGTCGAAAAAGACTTGTGAGTGAAAATGGAAACGGGAGCTGTTCGATGGTCGTGTGATGAGTAATGCATGTTACCGGGCGGGAGACATAAACCATTACCGCGTTAAAATAACACTGTCTGGCTTTTGTGTGCCTTTATCTGAGAAAAATTTGCTACGGAGGAAGAATGTATACTCAAACCTGATACCTGGTCCAGAGATAACTTTCTCACAACCTCAAATCAATCCCAGAGACTGAAAATGCTGTAGCCACAATTATAACTCCTCTAGCTTCTGATTGCAATTAGCTGGAGGGATTAGAATGCTTGTTTTGAGCAAAGTGAGCGAGAGTTAGGTTCTTGACTATGGTTGCAGTGAAACATTGTTAATGAGATAGGAACTATCATTCTCCCACTATTTTTAAAAGAGTAAATAATGTCATAAGAATAAATAATAGATTATCTACCACAGTTGTGTAAGAATTCCTTAATGTTTGTAAATAACATCTTCCAACCCATTTAAGGCGGCGACTTGGCAGAAACGTTAACACGCCGGGCGTGCTTAGCGGTATTTCGCCTGCCGTTACGTTCTGAGTTCAAATTCCGCCGAGGTCAACATTGCCTTTCATCCATTCGGGGTCGATAAATTAAGTACCAGTTGCGTACTGAGCCGATCTAACTGACTGCCCCACTCCCCCAAAATGTTGGGCCTTGTACTTAGAGCAGAAAAGAATATCTTATAACCTGTTTAAGGTTAGCACATTGGGCGAAATGCTTAGCGGTATTTCGTCTGTCTTTACGTTCTGAGTTCAAATTCCGCCGAGGTCGACTTTGCCTTTCATCCTTTCGAGGTCGATAAATTAAGTACCAATTCCGTACTGGGGTCGATCGAATCGACTGGCCCTACCTCTTCCAAAATTTCGTAAGAATATCTTACAACCCATTTAATCATTGGACCACCATTCATAATTCAGTATCATTTACAGTGACAAGACTAACCCAGAATTTGTACACTTCTTGAATATATTATATAGTTATCTGGTGATAGGCATTCCAGGATTTTCTCCATGGTTGCTCGACCTAGTAGAAATATCGGTTTCAAATTTTGGTAGAAGCCAGCTATTACATTGACCCCAGTGTCAAACTGGTACTTATTTTATCGACCCCGAAAGGGTAAAAGGCAAAATCTACCTCAGCGGAATTTGAACTCAGAACGTAAAGATGGACAAAATGCTGCAAAACATTTTGTCCGCCGTGCTGACGATTCTACTAGCTCACCGCTTTGACCTACTAGAAATATTAGCCAAATCTCTCTGAAATCACACTCTACCGTTTTAAAAGCGCGCACACAGGAAATTGTAGTGTTGTTTACACAATACCTGAAGATGGGGTGCCATGGCTGGAGTGCTTTTGATCATAGGTTTACTCGATCAAGGTTGAACTACATTTAAACAGCAATAATATAATAAAGTTATAATACAGTTGTGGTTTTGCATTAGGTCAGCCCTGTTTAAGTAAACTTATGATTAAATAAATCCAGCTGTAACTATTCTATCTTCAATTCTATCAAAATATATCTTGGAATACACTATTCAACGTACCATTTTAAGTTTATCACATGATCGAATAAAGACAGACATAGCTGTTATCGTTCCCTAGTCGTCTCGTTCATTCCTGTGACCAAAGGTATGCCATGCTTATCCAGTCCGTCTTTCTTGTAAATTTAAAGTAAATGGATCTTCGTTAGTTTCGACGATGAGTATTCAGTTTTTGTCCAACTGAATTATTTGCGCATTAAGTTAGTGTGGAAATGACCGAACATTCTATAAACACTTATACCCTTAACGTAATTTCCTGGGAGATCAGCGTAACAAGAGTGAAAAATTTTAATCATTGAAGCAAGTAAAAGAATAAATGGATCGTTGCACAATCTAACAACTTTTAATAACATGCACACTCTGGCATCATACTTCTGCTTCAACAAAGTTATTTAACATATATTCATATCCATAAATTAAAAAAGAAAAAATATCATCTATAATCTGTACACCAAAGATATGCAAATCTTCCTAAACTTCACAATGATACTAAACTTAAGGCAGTAGGTTGCTTATTTCTCTACCGCAGAACTTTAAAAAATATATATTATATATGTATAATATATATATATATATATCATATATATATATATATATATATGTATATATATATATATATATATATATATATATATATATATATATATATATATATATATATATATATATATATATATATATACATACATACATACATTTGTTAACCAATACTTATAAAAGGAATTTGTTTGTAGGAAACAGCGAACAGCGGAAGCCCGCTGTATACAGGCGTACCCATTCACACGTGTGCGTGTATCTGTGTCGATGTGTGTGTTTATACATATGCATCTATATTTGTGTAAACAGCTGCATAACACTGTGTCGAATTACGTAACTGTGTAGCAAAACAGATAACTTAGCCGTTCGGTAAATGGAAATCAATTAAATAAATACCAGTATGAAATATTGCTATTCTCATTTGCTTATCTTCCTTTGATGATGTAAGTAGTTCTGGAATTTCACATAGGCGCAGGCGTAGCTGTGTGGTAAGAAGCTTGCTTCCCAACCACATGGTTTCGGGTTCAGTCTCATTGCTTGCATCTTGGGCAAGTTTCTTCTGCTATTGCCTCTGGTTGACCAAAGCCTTGTGAGTGGATTCAATAGACGGAAACTGAAAGAAGCACGCCACGCCGTATATATATATATATATATATATATATATATATATATATATATATATATATATATATATATATATATATATACATATATATATATATATGAGTGTGTTTTTGTGTCTTCGTTTATCCCTTCATCACAGCTTGATAATCGGCCTGGTGTGTTTACTTCCCCGTAGCTTAACAGTTGGGCAAAATAATAGAATAGAAAGACCTACAGAATAAGTACTAGGCTTCAAAAAAATAAATCCAAGATTCGATCTACTCGACTAAAACCCTTCAAGGCACTGCCCCAGCATAGCCGCAGTCAAATGACTGAAACAAATAAAATTTAAATGGTAAAAGATAGTAGAATGTTCAGTTGTCTATTGAAATCATCCACGTCCATATATTTTTGTAATAGTCATATATGAGAGATTAGCGCTCGTAAACTTATCGTATGTTCTCTGACAATGACGAGCGGGAGTAAAGAGGGAAAAAGAAAATTCTCTGATATAAAATCAGGGCAATATGACGCCGTGTATCAATATATCAATTTATGCTAAGAGACTTGGTACGCAGTGTGGAAACAGAATGGACTCTAATTAAGACACTCAGCTGTCCCGCTAACAGAGTTAAAGTGAGCGACTAAGTCTACTATCCAAGCAGAGGTACAATGTATGTGATGGGTTCCCATAAAGTTTTCAGTTTCCGAATTCGAGTTAATCTAGGGCCTTTTGTAGCGAAACATTTTTCTAATATGCCGTGAAGAGGCTATATAACGGATGCATGTATCTCTAAGGTGTCTGTAAGTTTTTATACATACTCTCTTTTACTCTTTTACTTGTTTCAGTCATTTGACTGCGGCCATGCTGGAGCACCGCCTTTAGTCGAGCAAATCGACCCCAGGACTTATTCTTTGCAAACCTAGTACTTATTCTATCGGTCTCTTTTGCCAAACCGCTAAGTTACGGGGACGTAAACATACCAGTATCGGTTTTCAAGCAATGTTGGGGGGACAAACACAGACACACACACACACACACACACACACACGCGCGCACACACACACACACACACACACACACACACACACATATATATACATATACATATATACGACAGTCTTCTTTCAGTTTCCGTCTACCAAATCCACTCACAAGGTTTTGGTCGGCCCGAGGCTTTAGTAGAAGACACTTGCCCAAGGTGCCACGCAGTGGGAATGAACCCGGAACCATGTGGTTGGTAAGCAAGCTACTTACCACACAGCCACTCCTGCGCCTCATGTGTAGTTTATACTTATTAAATGCTTGTAATTGCATACATACCACCGCCTCATCTTCTTTCTCCTTCTCCTCCTCATTATCACCATCGATGCCGACACCGGGTCATTGTCGTTGCCAACGCAACGCCGGCAGCACGAGCTACCGAGAAACCCTCTACGTTATTGATTAACCTGCAAGAAACTACAAGCAAATGTCATTCACATGACACCGACATTTTGAAAGACACAAACGCAGTCCTGGATTCTCTGTTCATTGGTAACAGGTATGACCGTCACGGCTGGAATGCCCTTGAGTGTAGGTTTTCCTCGATCAGTGTTAACGTAATGCTAACGAACGAACGAACGAACGAACGAACGAACGAACAACAACAGCAACAACAACGACGACGACGACGACGTGTGCTACGGTAGAGAAAAGCTATCATGTTAAATAACAGCCACAAGGGAAGCAACTACATCAACAACAACATCCATTGCAGATATAGCTCACGAAAACTATCTTCAAAAAGCCGAATGGAAAAATCCTACCCTTTCAACCCCGTTTACAAGATTATATACTTGTATTCCTTCCACAGGTGAAATATGCCGCAAGGGGGCGGTGTTTGTTTGAAATGATTCCGGCGCCAAAATGCTGACTTCACAGCTTTGGCTTGTCATCACAATAACAGAAAAAGTAGGCTGAAATGATAAGATTTTGACGCCCTGAGAGCGGCATATATTTTAGACGTAACCAGACAGGCAGACTTGCTTTTGGATGTGAAGAAGGAAAAAAAAAAAGAAAGAAAAAAGGAAGGAGGAAAGGAAGAAAGAATAAAGAAAGCTAGAAGAGAAACGAGAAGAGTGTAGGACTCGGTCGTAGTGATAATATAGTGTAATATTGGCATTATGTTTGTCTATGTAGTAGTTCATGTTGATGTTGATGTTTCCAGACAGGCATTACTGACCAAAGAATTTTAACATAATAAGTGCAAGAGTTTAAAGGAGTATTTTTATTTATAGATCTCCCCAGGAAGCGAGTCATATCCTACTCGAGTGATGTATGTCCTATTAGTATGTATGTACGTAATTTGGGTATATGTGCATGTATGCATACATCTATGTATACATAAGTATATATGTATATATATATATATATATATACGTGTGTGTATATGTGCATGTAGATATATAGCTACATATATATTATGTATATATGTATATACATATAATACAAAGGCATATATACGTTTATACAAACTACATATACGTGTATATGTATGCGCGTATATGCGTATGTATATCTGTATGTATGCGTATGTATGTGTGTGTGTGTGCTTGTGTGTACCTACGTACGTACATACGTGCGTACTCATATATACTCACATCGCAATCACAAAGTACCGGGCTCCATCCCCTTGCATGGTATCTTGGATATATGTCTTTTAACACAGTCTCCGGTCGACCTACGCATGCCTTCTGAAAGAAAATGTGGTAGACAGAAACTGCACAAGTTCGCACATTGGACTGTAGCTATAAATGGATGGTGCGACTTTTGTTTTGAGAAGTTGATGTTGCCTGAAAATTGCGTTAAGAAGAATACACATCCAGTTACATATTCATTCAAGAAACGAGTAGTTCGCTTGATCGAATAACTCAACACTCATCTTCGGACATACATAAATACGTGCGTACATACATACATACATTCAGTAAACAAACAATAAAGTGTACAGGTTATATAGGATATTACTATATATCCGTGGTCGATCTGTTACACATCCATAATATCCGTAATATATGTAATATCCGTAGAGTTATAGTTGCATATATGCTGCTGAGATCCCCCTTCGGTCATGACTGACCATGGGATTGCACCTAGAAAGTTACCCTTCCAGGCACAAGTCCGAGCAAGGTTGTTTCTGGAAGACCAGCAGTTGCCCATGCATACCGGCCTCCTCTCTCCACGCCACCAGTGTTATCCAAAGGAAAAGGAAAGGCCGATACAGCTTCGCAACTGTGACGTCGCAACTCATTTCTACAGCTGAATGAACTGGAGCAACGTGAAATAAAGTGTCTTGCTCAAGAACACAATACGCAGCCCGGTCCGGGATTCGAACTCACAACCTCACGATCGTAAGCTCGACGCTCTAGCCACTGAGCCACGCGCCTTCACTAGTTGCATATATCATATAATAATATAGCAATACTCTTGTGTCAAAAAATTGGTGAAACAATTGTGAATTATGTAATAAGACATTAAGTTCTCTCCACTCGTTGTAAATATATATATGACACTATTATATTATTTTATTTTTCCTTGCTTCGCTTCACCATTAACTAATCTAAATGAATTGATAAGCTTGTCCTGCCTTCATTTTGTTTTCCTCTTCTTTAAATTATACCCACTGACTCGGAAGTAGGCTACGGATGCTGGTCTTCCCCTTACTGGACAGTGGCTACCACAACTCTAGACCCCGTTGGGAACTTGGATCCTAGTAGCTTATCAATTGGAGTACTCAGACTGCATGCCTATTAGTTCAGGTTACCAGTGACCTAAACCCTTCCACTCATATATATATATATATATATATATATATATATATATATATATATATATATATATATATATATATATATAACGTTATTAGGGTAGAACTCGAATAGACAAGGCTATAAATAATAGCGTGTATTATTGGTTTAATAAAACCTCTAAATGGAAAAAGTCGGAGACTGCCCAAGGGACGAAACTTTTTTCCCACGCGAGTTTCGGACCCCAGTAATGAACTCATTTGCATACAGCCAATCAGAGCTCACCTTGACCTTGTTGTCAAATTTATAAACACACTCTACCAAGTAAACTCATGACGAAGAAGAGTGATGTAAGTCGACCGATCGCCAAGTTATGCCTGATTTTAGAAGAAGACAAGTAATTAGAGAGATTTGCATCTATACCTATTATCGGATTTTGTTAGGGCTCCATATGGTAAAGATGTGGATGGGAAAACTGTGGGTAGAGGGTGATATACTGGCAACCCTCTATCTTTACTGTTTTACAAAGTAAACAACAACACAAATAACTACGCAGAGGTAGCCATGGTTGAAACAAGAACAAGATCCTGAAGTATTCTTTAAAGAGAAAAGAAGCATGGTCATTCCTTACCCAAGTGATCTTATCTTATCGCCCATCACTTCGAAAATCAAAGAAAAAGATGGACAACTGCTTCGAAACCTCCAGCTTCTTTATTCAGACTATGAATTCATATTCATACCAATAATAGTTGGAGCACTAGGTTTTGTTAGTAAATGTTTAAAGGAGAATCTGGATAAACTGGAATTTCCAGAAAGAGAAATTGACCGACTGATTCGTACATTACAAGTTCCAAATGTGAATTTGTCTGTGTTGACTACATCTCGAAGATGGAGTCTTGTATATTTGTTGGAAACTAGCTCCCACCTCAGTGGAAAATTTATAATAATTAAAAAAATAAAAGATACATACATACGTGTGTGTGTGTGTATGTGTGGGTGTGTGAACGCAACGGTTTTCCACATATTTTTACCTACGAAATTCTCTAACAATACATTGGTCGGCTCGGAACTACAGTAGAAGACATTTACTCAAGATGTCACGTGTTGGATCCTAACCCAGAGACATGTTGTTGCAAAGAAGCTTCTAAACTACATTAGGAAGCCATCGATGGAAAATTACGATTTCATAATATTTTGTCATCAAGACAGTAAACGGAATAGCTTTTGAAGTAGAACTCTTTATAACATGTCATAATAACGTAACCCCATCCATGTGATGGCCAATGGACAGAATCACTAGAGCGTCGGACAGAATGCCTTACTGTATACGGTCTTAGTACGAATCCAAACCAAGTCAACTTTGCCACTGGTCCTTACGATATCAATAAAAGAAAGTAAATCAATTACTAATGCTAATTTATTCGACTGTAAATCTTTCCTAAATTTCTA
Source organism: Octopus bimaculoides (assembly GCF_046866305.1). Classification (NCBI taxonomy): domain Eukaryota; kingdom Metazoa; phylum Mollusca; class Cephalopoda; order Octopoda; family Octopodidae; genus Octopus; species Octopus bimaculoides. The sequence continues at coordinate 150,930,783 of NC_142928.1, forward strand.
ACCATGTGCCTATTTTAAAAACGCTGATAATATAATCCGATTTCGATTTTCGACTGTAGACACTTTATTTCATTTAGTTGGATAATGTTCACGAGAAAAGACATAAATCACAGTATGAATATTCATTCACCTAAAAGCTTAGATTCTGTTTCCGCCTTAAGAATACAACGTAAAACCGTTTATACTTTTTTTAAGGGACTATAAAAATCGTTAGAAGAAACATGCCCTAAGTTGGCTTCATTTCTTGCCAAAACGATTAGAATGATGTTAGTCATTGAACTAATGTCTTTTCGTAATCGAAATAAGTATTTTTAATGCTTATTACATTAACTATGTTGACACTAACTGAACTATTAACCTTGTTAATGTATGCTTTCTCAAAACGGTCGCGAGCTGGTAGAGTCGTTAGCATAGGGGGCTGAATAATTAAAGGAGCTTCTTCCGTCTTTACGTTATGAGTTCGAATTCTGCCGAGGTAGACTTTGCTTTTTTTAAAATCTTTTCGGGGTCGATGAAATACGTACCTGTTGAGCATTGTGGTCAATGTAATCAACTTAACCACAAGTTACTGGCTTTGTTCCAAAATTTGAAACTAATATATGTTATCAAACGATTTCTATTAGTCAATTTAACTTGCTTTCTTGCCAGGAATTTCTTGATGTTGTTTAACCTCGGTCTGAGAGAGCTCACGAAGTTCATAGATGCATTCTGCTCCAACAACAATGTAATATAACAGGTAGGCTCTGAACTATGAAACCTATAGTCAAAGGTGTTCTCTCCTTGGCATTCTCATTATACCTGGCTACATTAACCAATACGTTTTTCCTTTTATTCTTTAAAAGGCGATGAGGTTTTATTTGACAGTTTGTTCATGCAGAGCGACCGACCACGTAAAGGTTTATTCATGCAGGTCGAGCGACCACGTAAAGGTTCGTCACATCTTTGACTGGATAATAAATGAATGGATGGTTTTAGAGGTAAAATAAATATCGTTACCTAATTGGTAGCAGGTCACTTCATTATCCTTAGTAGGCCGTTGAGCCGTAACCCTTAATAATGCTTTCAAATAGTTTCAAATTTTGGCAAATTTTGACCCCTGTTGTACTCTTTCGCCCCAACTTTCTCTCACTCTTTCTTCCTGTTTCTTGAGCAACGCTGCGATGGACTAGCGTCCAGTCCAGCTGGGGGGAACACACACGCCATAGAAACCGGGAAACCGGGCCCATGAACCTGACTAGGCTTTGAAAGGGCAACGTTTATCGTATCATTTTTAAATACTGTTATATTATTTAGAAGCGATTTAAAGGCTATAATATGGTGCATAATTTCTTCGAATGAATATTAGGATCTGAAATGAAATTAAGTAGTTATTATCGAGAATAGAAACTGAACTGTATTATATTAATTTCTTTCCATAAGGATCCATTCAACCCGATTATTTCAGGTTATGGACTCCGTTTTCAGATCAATCATATTACCGCATGTTTCGAAATTTAAGGCTATGGGCTGATATTTGAACATAAGAAGTATCATTTTACAAAGAGAATGACGTAAAGTCTGATATATGAAAAACTAAACTTGCGGAAATGACCTAAACATTTGTTACGTAAATTTAGAATTATTAATTATGAAATTTAGTCTGAGAGAGGAAAGATTTTGTTCCCACCAGACTATATAGCACTTCATCTATAAGTGTATAACATATATACACATGCATACGCATACACAGCCTCACACTTATGTACGTGCACGCATAGACACATGCATACTGTGGTGTGTGTGTGTGTGTGTGTGAGTGCGTGTGTGTGTGTATGTGTAAATACATATATATATAATACAGTATTAAGTAAGCTATTAAATACATATACATGTATGTATATATATATATATATATATATATATATATATATATATATATATACATATACATGTATGCACATACTTACATACATACATAGTTTCAGATATTCTTACATGCACACTCACATCCAAACATTTTGTATTTATGCCAAGAAAACTTCAAAATTGAATTTGTAAATCCGTTTCAATATATGTGACCTTTGGATCATTTCAAGTGTGACCTTTTCCATTGTCTACACTACAACGCTAATTGAAGTTAGCGTGTGGCAAACTCAGACAAGTATTATTTTTCTTAAAGTGTAAGTTTGACACATGAAATTACTGTTTTAATTGTTTTATATATGAAGTAACCAGAAGCCTTGTATACCGTTCTTGTAATATAATTAAAAGTACAAAATAAAAGATTTTTTTTTTGTTTACTCATTAATGTATTTTAAGTATTGTTTTTGTAACCTTCAGATGATGCGGGAGTGACAAAAATGCTAATGTTCTAGATGATTTAGAATAATTAGTCTTGTCTTTCAGCGACATAAGATCAAATCCTGCTGGCGCTGTATCGAATTTGGGGTTCAACTACTGGTAAAAAAACAGTCAAGTACTGTCTCGATTTCGGGAACTCATAGGATTGCCTATACGGCTTCTGTGGCATATAAATGACTGAGATCACAACAGTGACCTAGAGCGGCATACCAGCCCGTCACAGATTTACTCCGTCACAGCTGAGTGGACTGGAGTTACGTGAAATGATGTGCTTGGATCAAGAACGCAACGCACCACCTTGATCGTGAGTTAAATGGACTAACCGCTAGGTCACAGTGCGTGATAAAAAAAAAAGTAAGTTACCAATTACTGTTGTTTTGCAGTCGATTAAATCGACTAAATTTTTGCGACATTTCTGCAGTCGATTAAAGACTAAATTTCACTCCAAATAATTAATGATAGTGTGTGTGTGTGTGTGTGTGTGTATGTGTGTGTGTGTGTGTGTGTGTGCGAGCTGGTAGAATTATTACTGCTCCGGGAAAGATGCATTTAGCCCATCATTACGTTCTGAGTTGAAATTCCGCTGATGCCAAGTTTCAGCCCTTTCATTGCTTTCAGGCGTTGAGTACTGGGATCGATGTAATCAACCCAAAACTTGCAGGCCTTATCAACATCGTTATTATTATTATTATTATTATTATTATTATTATTATTATTGGAAGGCGGGGAGCTGGCAGAATCATTTCCAAATAATTAATGATAGTGTGTGTGTGTGTGTGTGTGTGTGTGTGTGTGTGTGTGTGTGTGTGTGTGCGTGTGTGTGCGTGTGTGTACACACACGCACATATATGAAGGCGCGTGGCTTAGTGGTAAGAGCGTCGGGCTCACAATCATGACGTAGTGAGTTCGATTTCTGGACCGATCTGTGTGTTGTATTCTTGAGCAAGAAACTTCATTTCACGTAGCTCCAGTTTACTCAGCTGTAGAAATAAGTTGCGACGTCACTGGGGCCAAACTGTATCAACCCTTGCTTTTACCTCGGATAACATTAGTGGTGTGGAGAGGGGAGATTGGTATGCATGGGCAACTGCTGGTTTTCCCTAAAACAACCTTACCCGGACTTGTGCTTCGGAAGGGAACTTTCTACGGACAATCCCATGGTCATTCACGATCGAAGGAGGTCTTTACCCTTCATACATAACCATTCTGGAAGAAAAGTGGGCTACCTTTGACAACGCCATTGCATGTGATAGCCACCCAGCCTAGAGCTATAGGAGAAATATGAAAACACCATGATAAATGTGTTGCGGCAGGGGTGGAATTGCTACATCTAACATTTCTGTTTTCTTGAGCAGCATCAGTAGGAAGTATCTACTAGCAACAACCACATGCTTAGATAAATTTAACGTCTACTGATACAGAAAAACTCTGATCAACATATCACTGAGCATTGTAAGTAGCCAGCAGGCTGGATAGAAATTCGTTATTAGTGACGAAAGTAGTATTAATTCAAAATAGCATTCTGTATATCTTACTTAATGTAGACATGCTATAAGAAGCTACAAAACTGTAGTAATTTCCATATGTTACTAATATACTTCTGTGCTTTTTAGCATTATACGTCTATGCAAAATGTTATTTCGAGACGAAGTGAACAGTTTGGTGGCTTTCTACAGTATATCCACGTTAAATAAGATATACAGAATGCCATTATTATTATTATTATTATTATTATTATTGCAGCGAGCTGGTAGAATTATTACTGCTCCGGGAAAGATGCATTTAGCCCATCATTACGTTCTGAGTTGAAATTCCGCTGATGCCAAGTTTCAGCCCTTTCATTGCTTTCGGGCGTTGAGTACTGGGATCGATGTAATCAACCCCAAACTTGCAGGCCTTATCAACATCGTTATTATTATTATTATTATTATTATTATTATTATTATTATTATTATTGTTATTATTATTATTATTATTATTATTATTATTGGAAGGCGGGGAGCTGGCAGAATCATTTGCACGCCGGGTGAAACACTTAGCAGTATTTCGCCCGTCGCTACGTTCTGAGGCCGACTTTACCTTTCATCCTTCTCCCCCAGATTTCAGGCCTTGTGACTATAGTAGAAAGAATTATTTATGGGATGACCCAATATATATCGCTGAGGCGTTGTCAGTGTTTTGTTTAAATGTTATTTGTACATCGGACAGGCGATGACGAGCGCAGTCTAAGTGGATGAACCAACACTCATTACGTACCTTTAGGCTGGGAAGTGACAGTTGGGTTAGGGCTTTTGCTTTGGTGGTCTGGATAATCTTGGACTTGTGAGATTCCTTTATTTCTTCAAGATAGCATTCTATTAGTTCATTTTGCTTGTTCATATTTTATTTATTAAATGTTATTGCTGCCATATTCTTGCGTAAACTCTCATAATTTTGTATTTCCTTATGCTCAACCTCACACCTAAGCCTCTTGTGACCAATTAAAAAGTTGTTGTTGTTGTTGTTGTTGTTGTTGTTGTTGTTGTTGTTGTTGTTGTTATTATTATTATTATTATTATTAATGATGACGTTATTGTTACTATTATTGCTGTTGCTACGGTTTCTGCTGTGATCTTCATTTGTGAAATACATCAAGAGTTACTTTCCTTGCAACAACACTTAGGCATATCTTAAAGGTTCAGGATTGAGTTACTCTGACGGCTACACAAAACGTTCAAGTTTAACAAATATAGTTGAGATTGCCCTAACAATGTTTACAGCGTTCGTATTACTATTTCAAGAGGTAAGTCGTCAAAGTCATTACAGAAATTCTTCTGTATTTGTGCAGTTATGCCTATAACAAATGCTGTGGCAGACTCATTTCCTAATTTTTCGATTGTATTGCGCACAATATTATATTCATTTTGAATAGCTATGTCGATATTTAGCGTACTGCTGTCATTTGAAAAAAGTCCTGTCTGATATGGAATACTGTGGTTCACATTGATCGAGAAAGAGCATATGGGACTGTATGAGTCTGATCTTCCAAATCTAAGACTAAGTGAGATATCAGGTTGAATTGGTGCACCACACACCTGTTCTCACTTTATTCTGAAATGTTTGGGGCGGCAGAACACATTGACAGCGACATTGGCAGCAGCAACAGCAGCTAATGGAACTATTTGCAAATCAAAATATAGTCGGTCAATAATTTTCACACAAGAATTGCATTATTCCTTTATGGTATTATTCTCTTAAAATTTATGTTATATTATTTAATCGGCAGCAGTTAAAAAGTGACTCAAATGCCAAGAAATTCGTGCTTTGGCACATATAATATTGGTTTCAAATCACAGAGATTACATTTATAAAGATCGACTGAAATGATAAATATAATTAACGCTGGGTTGTTCTAAAGGAAAAATTACAAAAATTATAAGGTCACGTGAATAAGGCATATTTTGTCACATAGTTGCCTGTCAAGAAATTCGGAATATGAATAAATAAATAAGCTACAATAAAATAAAAAAAATAAGTAAAAGGAAAGAAGAAAGAATATATATGCACAAATACACACATATTTAAAAACTTTTATATGTATGTGTATATGGATATATGTATTCGCATGAGTGTGTCTATGTATAAATATGTACGTAAGTGAGTATTTGAGCATGTACATGCGTGTATGCGTATGTGTGTTTGTGTGTGTGTGTGTGTGTGTGTGTGTGTGTGTGTGTGTAGCGTTTCCTGCATGAAAGCAAGACTTGCGATGCATACCGAACATATATATTATAAATGAATACAAATAACAAATCCCATATTTATAGAAATATTTCATTTTTATGAGAGACGGCAGGAAAGAGGCTACATGTGTGCTATATGTACTCCACTTGAATTGTAAGGTTTTCCTATTCAAAATTGTATGGCTCTGGTTCATATACCATCAATCGCCACTTACACACATACACACACACACACACGCATAAATGTATATATTTATATATACATATTCATACAGACACATACAGATACACATAATAAATATATAAAAACATATGCGTGGGGTGCTGAAAAGTTCCTGGCTTTGGATAAAAGAAAACACAGGAGGGTCAGCTAATTATGATTTTATCCAACATATTCCTCTCTCTCAGATTCACACGCTTATTTGAAGGCAGCAAGCTGGCAGAAATGTTAGCACACCGGGCGAACTGCTTAGCGGTATTTCGTCTGCCACTGCGTTCTGAGTTCAAATTCCGCCGAGGTCGACTTTGCCTTTCGGGGTCGATAAATTAAGTACTAGTTACGCACTGGGGTCGATATAATCGACTTAATCCGTTTGTCTGTCCTTGTTTGTCCCCTCTGTGTGTAGCCCCTTGTGGGCAGTAAAGAAATAGGTATTTCCTCTGTCTTTACGTTCTGTGTTCAAATTCTGCCGAGGTTGACTTTGCCCTTCACCCTTTCGGGGTTGATAATTTAAGTACCAGTTGCGTACTGAGGCCGATCTAATCGACTGGTCCCCTCCCCCAAAATTTCGGGCCCTGTTTTCCTGGGTAGAAAAGATTCACACACTTATTGCAGCGGTCATCCAGTTTTTCTAAGCCCTGTATAAGAACTCGGAAAGATGAGCCTCCAACCAGGCCTTTCGTGTCACTCTTAAAGCCAGGAACTTTTCAGCACCCACTCGTATATATGTGTATATATTTTTGTATCTGTGTGTGTGTGTGTGTGTATACATACATACATTCTTTTCATGAACAGTGAATCTCGAAGTAACTATGGCTATAAACAATGGAAATATAGGTTCATGTCCTACGAGCCCTTCGTCGTTTTCTATGCAAAAGGTTTTGAGCCCAATACTTATACGCTATTATTTGTAGCTATCTTTGCTTCGAGATTCATTGTTCCGAAAAATAATTATTACACGCTCTCAAAGTTTCTTGTAACATCAATATATACACACACGCATACACACTGGTCGTCTATCGGTTACAACGACGAGTGTTCCAGTCGATCCGATCAACGGAACAACCTACTCGTGAAATTAACGTGCATGTGGCTGAGCGCTCCACAGACACGCATACCTTTAACGTGGTTGTCAGAGAGATTCAGCGTGACACAGAGTGTGATAAGGCTGGTCCTTTTGAAATACAAGTGCCATTCATTTTTGTCAGCTGAGTGGACTAGAGCAACGTGAAATAAAGTGTCTTGGCTCAGGGACAATACAACGCGCGGCCAGGAATCGAACTCACGAGCTTACGATCGTTAGCCGATTACCCTAACTACCAAGCCACGCGTCTTCATAACATATGTACACACACATATATACGTGTGGTCAGTAGCTTGCTTACTAACCACATGGTTCCGGGTTCAGTCTCACTGCATGACACCTTGGGCAAGTGTCTTCTACTATAGCCTCGGGCCGACCAGAGCCTTGTGAGTGGATTTGGTAGACGGAAACTGAAAGAAGCCCGTCGTATATATGTATATATATATATATATATATATATATATATATATATATATATATGGGAGAGTATACAAATAATAACAACAGACGAGGACAGGTGATGTAAATAACAAAAGGATGTATTAGTATGACGCTCGGGAATACGGAAAGTCTTTGACGTTTCGAGCTACGCTCTTCAACAGAAAGAATACGGAGACAAGGAGAAAAACACGGAGAAAAAAAATTGAATAGTGTTCAGTCAACGGTCAATCATAATAATATATATATATATATATATATATATATATATATATATATATATATATATATATATATACATATATGTATGTATGTATGTATTTGTGTGTATATGCTGTGTATCTGTGTTTGTCCCCCCCCCCCCACCAACATCGCTTGACAACCGATGCTGGTGTGTTTAAGTCCCCGTAACCTAGCGTTTCGGCTAAAGAGATCGATAGAATAAGTACTAGGCTTACAAAGAATAAGTACTGGGGTCGATTTGATTCGACTAAAGGCGGTGCTCCAGTATGGCCGCAGTCAAATGACTGAAACGAATAAAAAAGAATTAAAATGTCTGTCGTACGTCTTGTCATTTAGTCTTGCACTTGGTTTCTCTAACTTCATCGCCTTAAGTTACTTATTTAACATATGTAATTTTTCCATGATATTCCATTTATTGTATCTATCGTCGAGACGATGACGACGACGATAATGATATAAATACTACCAGAATTCTATCTTCCTGTTAAGTGCCCTTAGTAAATACGACCAACCCTTTGTCACTTTTACTCATGCCATAGAATTCCATTGTCTTCATTTATTATGCGGAAATGATAAAATATCTACCGAGGGAATTGGCCGTTCATGTTACATGAAAAGAATGATGCTAAGAATTACATATGTATGTATGTATGTATGTATGTATGTATGTATGTATATGTATGTATATATATGTATGTATATATATGTATGTATATATATGTATGTATGTATACATGTGTGTGTGTGTGTGTGTGTGTGTGTGTGCGTGTGCGCGTGTGTGTCTGTGTGCGATTGTAAAAATATGTGATCATCTGTCTTCCACTTTTAGAATAAGCACGCATACCAGCAGACACGTAGACACACACACAAACACACACACACACACAAATACAAACACACACACACACACACAAGCACACACACACGCACACACACACAGAGACTAACACACGTATTGAAAGATTTCTTTTTGAACATGTTAAAAAGTATCCAACTTGCAACGTCACACACACACACACTCTCTCTCTCTCTCTCTCTCTCTCTCTCTCTCTCTCTATCTATCTATCTATCTAGAGACAGAAAGACAGAGCGACAGACAGACAGACAGACGATAGATTGATAGATAGATAGATAGATAGACAGACAAACAGACAGACAGACGATAGATAGATAGATAGATAGATAGATAGATAGATAGATAGATAGATAGATGGGTTACACATTTGTACGTGTTAGTGGGACTACCAACGGTAATATTTCAACTGCGCCTCCCATCAGAGAAAGAAAGAGAGATAGAGAGAGAGTAAAAGAGAGAGAGAGAGAGAGAATTTCTCCTTGATATGCAATTTCGTAGCAGCATGAAAAAAATAATACAAGTAAAAATCATTAAAAAATCCTGTATTTCAGCAAAGTTATATTTGGTTACTGAATCGGGTAAAGATATATGTATTGTATATTCCTGAGAAAATATCGAGTTGAAATACTTTCAAGACATTATTTAAGACACTGACTTATTATTTTAGCTTGTATTATTTTTTATAAATTTATTGAATTGTTTTTTATTCTGCTTCATGCATTTATTGAAGTAATGGTAATCTTAGAGAAAATAGTTGTAATAGCTCACTTTGTGAAATATCTCTAACGGTGTATAAGTGTATCAAGAAATAATTTTACCATCAATTGTGGAATGTATACGATTTGGATAGCGAAACGTTAAATATATCGGCATAAAAAAAAAAAAAAACGATAATCATATATGTATGTGTATACGCTTGTATATGTGCATACGTATAAGCTTCCAAGCACATGGAAATTCACACTGAAACATATATATGCGTGCGCATAAATACACGCGTATACATTATAAATGTTTATGATACAAACACACACACACACACCGACATGCACACACACACACTCTCTCTCTCTCTCTCACACACACACACACACATGATCATCATTTCATAAACATTTTCCATGCTGGCATAGGTGGACGGTTTGATGAGCTGGCAAGCCAAAAAGCTGCACAAGGTTCCAGTTGTCTGATTTGACAGTTTCTACGGCTGAAGGCCCTTGCTAACACCAACTACTTTACAAAGTTCACGGAATTTTTTTCACGTGACGCCAGGATGGGTGCTTTTTCTTTAGCGCCAGCGCTAGTGATTTTGACATGGCACCAGTACCCATGGGGTCACCACGTAGCTTGCAAGACGTCTCAGCTGAGAGAGCTGGCCGTGTGCCAGGAGAGGGGTTTGAGTATGATATAGGGACAGTGACAGCTGTCTTACTGCAGAGGCGATACTTGACAACCCATCAGGACAAGGAAAGAGAGTGCGAGAGAGAAGGTGCGAGAGAGAGGTGCGAGAGAGAAGGTCTACCCACAAAGAACAGTCGAGGTGTAGAAGTTGCACAATGGAATAGAAATGTTCCATAAAATTGTGAGGTGAAATATGTAGAGATGTCAAGTGATGCTCTGTGGAATTGGAAGGGCTTGCAGTGGGTGGTGATAGTTTGGGAGAGAAGGGTTACGAGTGCGTTTTGTCAGAGGACAAAATTATGCGTGTGTGTGCGAGTGGAAGGAGATTATGGCCATAAAGGACATGCTTGTATGTATGTATGTATGTATGTATGTATGTATGTATATGGAAGGATGGATGAATGAATGGATGGCCATGATTTTACTTAGCTTGATGTATTTTCTCAAGCACAGCAAATCGCCAGTAGTCTCAGTCACTTGCCATATCTGGGTCGCTCGACCTCTGAAAATCATTTCCCACCACTTCGTCCAACGTCTTCCTGAATCTACTCCTTTCAAAAGTTCGCTTCACAGTTAGAGATCGGTAATTCTTTATGATGCAGTCCTAATACATACGTATTACATGACCATACCAGCGCAGTCTTCTCTCCTGCACACCACAACTGATATTTCTCATACGCAGTTTTTCTCTTAAATCATATACACTCTGTCGTATATGCACATTGATAAAACCCATACAACGGAGCATGAAAGTTTATTTCACTCAAGACTTTACATGTCCTCTGTAATTACAGCCCATATTTCACTGCCATGTAGTATAGCTGTTCGTCAATAGCCTTCATACAATCTGCCTTTCACTCTTAAAGAGAAATTCTTTGTTACTAATATAAGTAGTGGCTATATAGATGTATGTGCGTGCATGTGAAAATATACGCATATTAGACGCGTTTTAACCTTATAGCTTTCTCACATTTTCTTCTGTATTTTGCTTTAGCCCTATAAAAAAAATTTTTTGCGTGTGTATGGGTGCGAGGTTGTTGAGTGCATGTGTGTAGGGGTGTGTATGCGGGTATATATATGTATATGTACATATATGTATAATTTTTAGCGATTATATGGGTTAGCATGTGTATGTTTCAAGCGAGAGTGGTTTAGTATATACATATACGGATTGGTGCGCTTACGCGAACACTATAGACTTTTTTACTCCCTTACCTTTACCCCCTCCCCTTACTTAGGGGCCTATAGCTCTTTTGTCTTAATAACGGTCAATCACACAGTAATTTCCCTTTGTTTAACGGTCATTTTTCACAGGAATTTTCAATGGCCGGATAACTGAAGAGGTGTTGGCGTGGGTTCCCACCCCGGCATCCAAAACTCGGAGTTTTATCATGGCTACCGAATAAGTGTCACATATTTTTACAGATATATATATATATATGTATATATATATATATATATATATATATATATAAATATATATATATATATATATATATATATATATATATATATATATATATATATATATATATATATATATATATATAAGTGCATATATATATATATATATATATATATGCATATTAATATTTATCAACAGTAACTGTTTTTCTTCGAAGTTTTGCTATTAATGGCCTCTCAAAACAATGTTTGGCGATGTGAAATTGTTCTTATATATATATACATCATATCTTTAATATATATATATATATATATATATATATATATATATATATATATATATATATATATATATATATATATATATATATATATATATATATATATATATATATATATATATATATATATATATATATATATATATATATATATATATATATATATATGTATATATATATATATATATTAAATATATGATATAGGTTATAAGCTGTGGGTTGAAGTGGTCATCAGAACTTTTTAAATTCTCTTTGAAACATACAGCCTCATGCCTCAGTGAAGAAGTTAACCGGATTATCCGACTAGATAATATTTTGGTTCCTCTTTTCAAATAGTAATCATAAGTCACTATTGCTCTGCAAGACATTAACATGTTTCATTCTAGTTCTATTTCGTTACAGAACAGATTACAGAAAGTGAACATTATGTCTGTACATATGAAACTCAATGATTCTAAATGTATTCAACTGGAAGTTTGTGTAAGTAATAAGAGAGAGAGAGGGAGTGAGGGGGAGAGAGAGTGAAAGAGAGAGAGAGAGAGGGAGTGAGGGGGAGAGAGAGTGAAAGAGAGAGAGAGAGGGAGTGAGGGGGAGAGAGAGTGAAAGAGAGAGAGAGAGAGGGGAGAGAGTGAGAGAGAGAGAGAGAGAGAGATAGAGAGAGAGAGAGAGAGAGAGAGAGAGAGAGAGAGAGAGAGATAGAGAGAGAGAGAGAGATAGAGAGAGAGAGAGAGAGAGTATGTGTGTGAAGAAATTGATTTAATGCTTAGTTGCATGCAGAATTAAGTTTTATGAACAAGTAAGCATATTTATTTAGATACAAGATCATGTATTGTAAAGAGAGGGAGATAAGACTGTGTGTGATGCATATATATTTCTCTGGAAAACATTAGCAAAAGTGGAATGAGTTGGCTTCAACCGAGAAATGAAATATAGAAACATATGTATTGAGCTATATGGCGGTCGTCAAGCTTAAAGAACATATCGACCTGTTTTCGATATTATTCATTCCCAAAATCGAATTCTCTCGAATAGGTATATACGAATTGCATGCTATTCATTGAAATGATATTTCATACTAAAAACAGATGTAAAATAGAATGCACTAACCAAATTTAAAAAAAAAAAAAAAAAGTAAAATACCGTGTTGAATCATTACAAGAGAAGCTGTATTGTGTAGAAGTTAAATTTCAGTGATAACTAAGATGGTCTATTCTTTATTTTTTATTCTTGTCACGAATTTATTCTAGATTTTTCAGGATGTTACCTGTGACACTGATTTTATATCCAGATTGATTTTATATAAAATTGAACGCTTATCTATATCGTAAGGAAACGTTTTCGAGATAGTGTTCGATATTTCCCAATCATTCACAAATGCAACTTTATTTCCAGTATATAAATGTCGTGTAAAGGCAAGTTCAGTTTGTTAAAATATTCGACTTGCAGCTATAAAAGATGTAATGTAATGTATGTATGTATGTATGTATATATATATGTATGTATATATATGGGAGAATATACAAATAATAACAACAGACGAGGACAGGTGGTGTAAATAACAAAAGTATATATTAGTATGTGTGTGAAGAAATTGATTTAATGCATAGTTGCATGCAGAATTAAGTTTTATGAACAAGTAAGCATATTTATTTAGATACAAGATCATGTATTGTAAAGAGAGGGAGATAAGACTGTGTGTGATGCATATATATTTCTCTGGAAAACATTAGCAAAAGTGGAATGAGTTGGCTTCAACCGAGAAATGAAATATAGAAACATATGTACTGAGCTATATGGCGGTCGTCAAGCTTAAAGAACATATCGACCTGTTTTCGATATTATTCATCCCCAAAATCGAATTCTCTCGAATAGGTATATACGAATATATATATATATATATATATGTATGTATATATATATATATATATATATATATATATATATATATATATATATATATATATATATATATATATATATATATATATATATATATATATATATATACATATATATATATATATATATATATATATATATATATATATATATATATATTGAGTTCAAGAAAGAAAAACGCACGCTCACACGGATCCCAGTCTTTCGACTGAACTTAGAGTACCCAATTCCTGGAATTCTTGTACCTTCGGATTACTGTTCCTGTTGGATTACTGCTTCTACTCACTCGGATTACGCCATTCCTGCACCTTGATTTTATATATATATATATATATATATATATATATATATATATATATATATATATATATATATATATATATATATATATATATATATATATACATATATATACATATATATACATATATATAATGAAATTTTTATGAGTGCATAGCATAAGCTTTTATTTTGAACTTTCACTTGTCGCATCTACTTCACCATCTGGCTTTTCTTCTACTTGTAAATAATTCTTACAGACTATGAAAACATTTTAGCCTCACGCAGACATATCCCACTCACGTATATACATAACATCTTCAAGCGACTTCTTTTAGTTTTTTTCTTGCATTCTCTCTTATTTACAAACATTTTCTCTAGCTTTATAGTCAGTTTTTCTATTTTATTAAGACTGCGCTATTTATTACCCACCATTCATTATCCGCCAAATTCGATACCGTTTAAAAATTTATTTTTTTTTATGCAGAAACCCACAGTCTTCCACTCAAAACACCATACTATCCATATAAAAAAAAAATCTCCATATGCTCCCTCTCTACTGAAAAAAGCCGACAACCCACTCCAAACATAGTACAACACACACAAAACCCCATTGAATATACTTGAAACTCCTTCAGTATAGTGGTTTTACTTTCTTTATTCTTTTGCTTCATTTGTTTAAAAAGAAAAGTTTTCTATTGGGATATGTCGCTTAATTACCGTTGGCAACCGTGCGGAACATAAAGACCAAAAAAAAAAAAAAAAAGAAAAAGAAAAAAATCACCTTCCAAGTTCTACGTTGTTTAAAAGGCAAAGTAAGTTGTTTGCTGTTTCCGCCATTGACGTCTTTATGACCACCACTGAAAAAAAACAAATAAATCAAAATGTAGTAGGAGTTAGCTTCACCGGAACCCCGAAAGTATGAACAGGTCTGCAAACACCAGCTGGGCAGGAAATGCTATCGTCTTGATACTAATACGTCTATTATATAACAAGTCAACAAAAGAAACTGGAGTCATTGGTAAGTGACCAGCCATGGTGAAGGTACTGACACCGCAGAGTAATAGCTAACATCAAATACATAAATAGAGCAAAATTAGGAGGTTAGAAAGCTGAGAAATTAAGTAGAATATGAAAATATTGGAAGGCTAGAAGAATGAAACAAAAAAAAAAAGAGTTTGTAAAGTAGATGAGTGGAAGATGCTTGTCTGAAAAAAGAAAAACAATGTAATAAAAATAACTAGAAAACTAATACGCTTGTAATCTGGAAATAAAACAGAACATAAAATAAGAAAACGCAAAAAAACAAACAAACAAACAAACAAAAAGACACAAAAAAAAAACAAACAATAAAACAACACTAACCAAAATATTAAAATTCTTAGTGTCTGGAAGAGACTGACTAAAAGATAAGACTAAAATTACCAGACCTCTCTATAAGAAGAAGGGAAATTTTTAATACTGTATCTCCAAAAGTTTTCTAAGCAAAGCCAATTAATTTTTTCTCATTATGTGTATCCGTGTTATTTCAAGATAGGAACATTTATCCCTACTCTTTAATAGGGACCATAATGAGATGCCAACACAGCACCAAAAGCTGAGCTGGATCTTCTGCACTTTGTATGTTAAAGCTCTTATGTTATAGAGACATACGAAGAGGTTTTTCGAATAATAATGAATCTTGTGATCTATATTTTCAATGACACTCTCTCTCACATCGATACTCAAACTTTTTAACTATCGCCCCACCTTCTTTTACCAACACTTTTCAACGCTCCCTTGATACAATTCAGGAAAAATAGATACACCACATTTACACACGCATATACATTTACACACGCATATACATTTACACACGCATACACACACACACGCACACACACATACACATACACTCAAGTCAGGATGTTTCCTAAAGCTACAGGTGCAGTGATCGTCTTTATTGCAAATATTCGACAATGTCTTTTAATTTATGCTTTTGTTTATTGTTTATAATTTACAGGCATATTAGTTTCCGCATATTCTTATTCACATTTCTTCTTCTTCTTCTTCTTCTTCTTCTTCTTCTTCTTCTTCTTCTTCTTCTTCTTCTTCTTCTTCTTCTTCTTCTTCCCCTCTCCTCCTCCTCCTCCTCCTCCTCCTCCTCCTCCTCCTTCTTCTTCTTCTTCTTCTTCTTCTTCTTCTTCTTCTTCTTCTTCTTCTTCTTCTTCTTCTTCTTCTTCTTCTTCTTCTTCTTCTTCTTCTTCTTCTTCGTTTCATTTGTATAACGTTTCCCTTTCCCCGTGTAATTCTTTTCCTATGACAGATTGAATTTTGAAGTTTTAATTTTGTACTCTTCAAATTTTTGTATTTTTCAACTTTTTAATAATATAACTCTCCTAACTTCATTATCCATCACGAGTGCTTCTGTTTGTATGAAAATACTGACCTTTGTGCCCTATCCAGCCTTCTCAATTTACATTTTCGTCCATCACTCTTCCTAATCACCTTTCTTTTAACAGTATGCCCTTCTATCGCTATTACAGTATTTTATCATCCTCTTCCAGTCTTGCTCCCACCTACCATTTTGTCTACCCTTGTTTATCTCTCGCTCACCCTGTCCTCCTTCCACTCGAACTCGATCAAGTAAACTCAAATATTTCTTTCAAAATTTTAAATATTCATCTCATCCTTTTCTTAACTTTTCTGTGTTCTCTTTGCTAGCTTATTTGCTGTTCAGTTATCATTTCCCCACAAAACCCTTTCGCTTATCACTTTCCGCTTCTCCATCAAAGCCAACATTTACTAAATTCGCAGTTTCCGAAACACAACTTTGATGATACACACCGAACATCTGCTTTGCTGAAACAACGATGGCCGTGTTGTAAGTTTACACACACACACACACACACACACACACACACACACACACACACACACACACACACACACACACACACACACACACACACACACACACACACAGAGTAAGGTTTTCAAATCCATGTCGAACATTTCTAGGCATTTATGATCTCATCTTCTGCTATGAAGTGATTGGTATTGTTCCGTATTGATGCAGACCGCTAAAACACGATTATTGATGGCGTTGGCAGTACCGCTGGACGAGTGTGCCGATATTAATTGAATGGAAGTGTTGCGCTCATAACTCGTTAGTAGGAGCAGATCATACCTTAGAAGGTTGCCATGGTAGTGTAAAAAGAAAAATGCGTCTATAGCTTGAGGCAGGAAAGAGTTTGTTTGTGGGTTTTTGTCAATCAGTCGGATGACATTTTGGATGTGATCTGTGTGCATTTGCGCTATACGTAGGTCACTCTGTTCTATTTTGGATTAGCGGCGCAAAGGGATCTTTTGGCTCTGAAGAGGAACGCTAGCTTTTGAGGTGCAATTTATTGTTCAGAATATGAGATCATCATTGATTGTGAGGCCTGACATTTTTAACAGTGGATCGCAGCAGTGGGTAAAAAGGACCTAATTGACGATTTCTTCAGCTCTTGTAGGCAGTGGGTACAGCCTTATTGATACAGCGCATGTGAACCATTTTAACATGTGTGAGAGACGTGGAAGTGCAGGCTTAATGAAATGGTTTTGGTTAGATAGTTAACTGATGCGGATGAATCTGGGATGATAAAACTGACATAGATCCAATGGAGTGCTATATTGGCATGTGGGTAACCGTGATTAAGTAGTGATTAAATGATCCAATGGGATCAGAGTTTGGAGATGAGGAAGAGACCTAGAATATAACTTCTGTGTTTCGGTCAGGTAGTTAGACGTAGGAGATATTATTAATGCATTTGGAATATCCTTTTTAACTTCTGAAAGTAATTTTCCTTTGTCAGATGACCATTTATATATTACAGAATTACTGTTGTTTAGACGATGTAGGCAAGCATCTTATGGGCTTGCAATTTTAAAGATCGTTATATCTTCAAAACTGAAATGGTTTTCCACTCGATGTGCCATTCAGATATTATTCCTGGCTCTTTGTTTGAAGAGATCATTAAATACTTTTAGAAATACTCTGTATGCGTGTATTATATATATCTAGAATTTTGGAAAATTACCAATTCCTAGTGCTTTTAAGTTGTATTTTTTGTAGCGTCTGGGGTATTTCTTGAGTTATTCCTTTCAGTGATTGTTCAGGTGTTACACCTGTTGTTTTAAGCATTCTTGTCCGTGGCTATCCCTTCGTGATCCATAGTTCTCTCAAACATTCTTCTACTTCTCTTGCTGTGTGTACTGCTGCTATTTTGATTTTACAGGGTTCTTGGTAAAATCGTTTCGTTTTGTGCTTGAATTGAAATGTTTGCCTACGACAACAGATTTCTTCTACGATTTTACGAGGATCTCTTCTATGAGTTCTTTATATCTGGGTGCTTCTGCATAGTTTTTGTCACATTTTTTCCGATTTATTTCTGTTCTTCTGTCGTTTTCTTTAAAAATTAGGAGATGTTTTCTTTGTCTTTCTCAGCACCTTTTCGTATAATTATATCATTTTAATTTAGATGTTCTTATATGACTGGTTTTGAAAAAATAGCCACCTTCCTGTAGCTGCATTTCATATCTGTTTCCTTCTCGTGATGAAATTTGTCTTAAGCGAAACTGACTTAGTACTTAAAATAAACATCCATCTATCAAAACCTTTTTGTTTTTTTGTTTTTGCGAATTCGGTTTAGGCTCTCGCACCGTTTCGTTATATTTTAGGTGTTGAGCCGTTTCTCACAAAATCGGATGTGTTGAGAAATACTTAAACAAAGAAAGAAAGAAGTGAAGTTACATATAATGTCCCTACTTTCGGACACATCAGAACTCAAGATAACACCCAAAATGCTATTCTTTTTTTTTTCAGGACAAATTTCTTTTGACATAAACCCCATCAGGAATAAGGGATCTCTTGATGTGGCTACAGATGTCTGATTTAAACACATTCCAATCTCTCGTCTACTACTGTTACTACAATTTTTGTTTCCCAAAGCTAAATGGATTTGTGGCACAGTCCAGATCAACATTTTAGGTTTAACCCATTAACATAACTAACCCCATCATTTCACCTTATACCACGCCTATGGAATTACCTCTCTTATTCATGTTTTCCTGTTGTTTTTGGGTTGCAGTTGTTTGAAGAGAACGAACTCATCGGCCTCACTTATCTTGGAGGATCTGTTTTGCATTGTGATTTGATAGCAGGTCGCGTTTAACTTCTAGAAGGTCAAGTATTGAGATCAATTCCAGATCTTTTCAGTTTGGCTGCTAATTTTCGATCTCTTCCAATTCTGCTCGAATTGATTTCATATTCGGTGTAACGCTAATTTATATGCTAATTACTGCTTTGAAATTAATTTTCACAATAAATCAATAAACAAAGAGTTATTGGTTTTTAAAGTTTGAAAATTTTGGGTAATTTTAGCCAATCATAAGCCATAGATACATTCATACCTTTTTACAATTAACAAGCCAAACATGAGTTAGCACGTGTTGACAAATACTTTCTACACGAAAACATGTGCATCGATGCTGTGTTCTGCTGCTTGTGCCTCTCTGTCGCTTGTGCCCATCTGCTGCTTGTATCCTGGTCAAGAGATGTGCTAAGAATAACAGCCAGATAGGCCTTAATTCACGCACCCCTCAGCTTTTTGTTTTCGTTTTTAAATAATCGTATGAATTCCTGAGTGTAGAATACAAATTCGCAAAAATTTTCTGAAAATTCAAAAAAAAAAAAAAAAAAAGTTATGAGGGGTTATATATGTCGTGCGTAAAGCAGAAGTTGATTTATTTAGTTTCAAAGTAAAACACGTCACGCGCGAAAATGACAACTTCAAAATCTTGTTTTCTGACCAGGTGAAAATTATCAAACTTTAAACCTCTATAACTTTTTTCAAAATATTTTTCTGCAAAAAGTGAAATACCTCCTGAAATTCAGCTTGGGAAACTACATTAATGTACCAAATGTCAAAATTTTCAATAAACATTGAATTTTCGAAAATTGGCAGCAAAACTGAAAAGACCCTCAATTTCTTCGAATACACTGTGTAAACAAAATATCAATTTATGTACCCACATCAGAAAATATTACTGTTACTATGTCATTATCGGCATCATTTTTTGTGTTGTATTCCGGTATCGTAGCATGGAAAAATGAGAAGAAACCCGGACTATATAGCTTTTCCTCACGTCTTGTTTTGTATTTAGCCTTCCATTCTTGTAAGGTAGACATAGTGTCACCAATTATTATCATTATTATTATTATTACTATTATTATTATTATTGTTGTTGTTGTTGTTGGATCTTTTTTAAAACGGGGGCCACATTTTTCATTAACGAAACACTTTGAAACTTGGAACACTGGTAGAATGTGTCATATAAAACATCTTTTTCTCTTAGTCTTCTTAAAAAAAAAAGAAATCAATAAATTATTCCATGTTAAAGTTGTCGTATTTCTGTAATTTCAACCAATCACTGACGTCCATTCAGCCGATATACATTAAGTGCCGACTACATAAACAAACGATTCTGAAACAATTAACCCTAACCCTAACCCTAACTCTAACCCTAACCCTAACCCTAGGGTTAGAGTTAGGGTTAGGCTTAGGCTTAGGCTTAGGGTTAGGATTAAAGCAAATTTAAAATGAAAAAAGCAAATAAAACGAAGAATCGTTTGTTTATGTAGTCGGCACTTAATGTATATCGGCTGAGTGGACGTCAGTGATTGGTTGAAATTATCGAAATAAGACAATTTTTTACATGAAATAAATTCGAATACAAAAATATTTTTCTGTTCTATAACACAAAATAGATAAGTATACGAAGTTTGAAAGTCTTTCGGTACCAAAAACACTACGTAAAACATTAATGAAAAATGTGGCCCCCGTTTTAAAAAAGATCCTTGTTGTTGTTGTTGTTGGTGGTGGTGGTGGTAGTGTTGTTATTATTATTAATAATAATATTGTTATTTTTATTATTATTACTATTATTATTATTACTATTATTATTATTACTATTATTATTATTATTATTATTATTATTATTATTATTATTATTATTAGAGCTGTTAGAATCATTAGACTGGGTGTGGATCCTAAACAACTGAATGCTTTCCCTAAACTGCGTGATTTTGTGCTTATGTTAGAAACCATAACTAGCCATTATGCACTAAGTTATATTCCACCACTTTTACCATAGCCTATTACTATTGCTACATCAATAACTACTACTACTACTACTACTACTAATGCTGGGGATAATGATGCTCCCGTCATTGCAGTTATACCGTATTTTTTCAGGACGCTACGCTAGACAAGCTGGTTTCTTATAGACTGACACCAGAGCAATAATGATTTGTACAATGACAAACGCTCTGGATTAACAGGATGACTATCCTATCTTGGCTTCTTTCATTCATCCATTGTATTTATGAGCACTCTAGGATCTTTGGGATTTGACGGGCAACATTTTTTATGTAGTGTTTTTGGTACCGAAACACTTTCAAACTTCGTATACTTGTATATTTTGTGGTATAGAATAGATAAAAAATTTTGTATTCGAAGTTATTTCACGTTAAAAATTGTCTTATTTCGATAATTTCAACTAATCACTGACGTCTATTCAGTTGAAAACAGTTAGCGCTGTAACGGTGTATATCGTATTAATCCCCATTAGTTCTGACATTCCCGATTAACTAGACTGTTCGTAAACAAAGGGGAAAAAGCCATCAAAATACTTGAATATTGCCCGCACTTGTTATTGGAGCTGGCAGAATTATTAATGCACGTCCAAGTGCTTCATTTCCTAGAAATAGCAGCCAAATCTTCTTTAAATCAAACTCTAGTTTAGGGTTAGGGTTCGGGTTTTAGAGTTAGGGTTGGGGTTATGAGTGAAGTTATGGCAAAAATAATCATAACCCTAACCGTAACCCTAAAACTAACCCTAACTCTAGAATCCGAACTCTAAAATTGTTACACACACAGATACGCACAGCGTAATTTATTATATAAACAATATGTGCGTATAAATTACGATTAAACCGGATGAAATATGTCACAGGGAATAACATTTTTATGACCGGCCAGCGGTAACTGTATTCAACTGAATAGATGTCAGTGATTGGTTGAAATTACAGAAATACAACAACTTTAACATGAAATAACTTGCGATGTACAAAATTTTGTTAAGAAGGTTAAGAGAAGAAGTTGTTTTATATGACATATTCTATCAGTGTCCCAAGTTTGAAAGTGTTTCGTTAAGAAAACAAATGTTGCCCGTCAAACCCCAAAGATCCGCACTCTATCTGTTTTCCTTCCTTCTTTAAAATAAAGAATCTACTATAATACTCTTGTGTTTTTCTCCATCACAGTATATGAATGAGAAAGGAAGGAGTGATGGCAAACTCGGTAGTGGAATGATGGAAATTCTACGGTGAAAAAAAAAAATCAAACAGCGTTTAAATTCTGTGTGAATATACGTATGCGTATGTAAAAGGGAGGCATGCAAATGTGTGTGTGTGTGTGTGTGTGTGCGTGTGTGCAATGGAAGTGAGATGGTGAACATCAAACAGCGTTTCAACTCCGTGTGAGTATATGTGTGTATATGTGTGTATATGTGTGCGTATAGAAGGGAAGTATGTGAACATTTGTATGTGTGAACCAGCGTTCTTTCAGTAACAAACGATGATCGATGTCACATCTCAAAAGACAACCACTAAATAACATTGACAAGTGTATTCATTTGATTTCCCACCCATATTCAATCTGTTTTACTCTTTTACTCTTTTACTCTTTTACTTGTTTCAGTCAGTTGACTGTGGCCATGCTGGAACACCACCTTTGGTCGAGTAAATCGCCCCCAGGACTTATTCTTTGGATGCCTAGTACTTATTCTATCGGTCTCTTTTGCCGAACCGCTAAGTTACGGGGACGTAAACACACCACCATCGGTTGTCAAGCGATGTTGTGGGGACAAACACAGACACACACACACACACACACACACACACACACACACACACACACACACACATATATATATATATATATACATATATACGACAGGCCTCTTTCAGTTTCTGTCTACCAAATCCACTCACAAGGCTTGGTCGGCCCGAGGCTATAGTAGAAGACATTTGCCCAAGGTGCCACGCAGTGGGAAAAATAATTATTACAATCACACACACCTACACAAACATACACATATACAAACTCATTAGAGAAAATAATTATTGCCTGAGTGTATCGAGAATATAAAACGACTGCAGTTGAAAGGTATATTATAAATTTGGTAATAAAAGAATTATTGAACTTAGTCGTCATTTTTGACGGCATGGGGGCCAGCTAGTGTTGCAATATTTAATGTACCTTTTCTTTCTCATAACCTTTCGTTTTTCTCTCTCTCACACTCATTTCTTCTCTCTTTTTCGCTCTGAATTCCCTCTCTTCCGTTGTCACTTTTCTTTTTCTGTTTTCTCCGCTCAAGCTACTTCACCTTTCCGTACTTTGCTTCTCTTCTTTTTCATTCTATTCTTCCTCACTTTCCCCCTTCTCACACCTCTTTGTCTACTTCTTCATTAACTACACATTCTTTCTCAGTTACCGTCGTTACTTGTATTGACTAATAAACTACAAGAATACAAACTTGACTTTCTCAGTTCAGAAGTCCCTTCTTTTCTATAAAAAAAAAAAAAAATGAAGAAACACAAAAATTCAAAGGAAAAAAACAACTCATATCAGCCTCATTTCCTATCGTCTCACTGACTGCGACTAACCCTAGCGTTTCCATCACCCATCGCCACCACCATGGGTCTTCCTCGCTCCAGTGTCTTCATCATCCCTGCACCACCATCATTTTCAACTTACCTTACCACACCATGTTCACCTCAGTTACTACTTCTGCCTGCCTGCTTGCCGCCACCAAGGCTTGTCGCCATACCAAGGAGCCTTGATGTGCGGGGAGGGCCAACGGTAACCCCTGCCAGCAGACCTCACAATCATAAATTACTCCTAATAAGACAGTCGCAACTCAAGCACGGCGCCTATGCTCCTCTTCGCACCGATCCACAATACCACCCACCTCACTACCTTTTCCTCCCATCTGGTTCTTGCAGCACCTCCTTCATCCCAGTTCCAACCCCTGCCCCGAACCCAACGCCACCTCCGCTTTACCTTACTTCCCTTCTTGTTTTGTTCAGTTCTACAAGCTATTTTCCTAGTAATCACCACCACCACCACCACCACCACCACCACCACCACCACCACCACAACCACCATCATCATCATCATCGTCGGCATCATCATCATCATCATCATCGTCATCATCATCATCGTCATCGTCATCGTCATCGTCATCATCAACTTCTTCTTCTTCTTCTTCTTCTTCTTCTTCTTCCCTACTGCTTCTGCTGGCTACCGTTGGAACAGGTTGATGGCAGAGAGAGGGTGGAAAGTGGAGGGTGATGGATGGTGGTTGGTAGCATGGAATGGTAGTTTATGGTTATGTACACACCAAGGCAAATCCTATGATTAAGTCTTGTAGTGTTTTTTGTTCCAATTATCTTTTCACAAACTAAAAAAAAAATGTTTTTTTCTTGTGCACCATTCATCATCATCTTCCTCCTCCTCCTCCTCCTCCTCCTCATCATCATCATCATCATTACCACTACACCCAACCCTCACTGTCATCCGTCCCGTTTTCTTATTCTTATCTTGCTTCTTTGCACTTTACGTGTCCTGCTTCGAGTTTCTTTAGTTAGGCTAACATTGCTATCAATTTCCACTTATGAATCACTCTCACGATGCAAATAGACAACTACATGTCCACGTTTGCTATGAGACCTTGAGGAGCGATACTTCATTGTCTTATTTCTCTTTCTAATTTAATCTGAGGGTTTGAGTGTCTCTATTTTCTCTTTTCCCCTTTACTTGTTTTAGTAATTGGACTACGACCTCGCCGGGGCATCGTCTTGAAGGGTTTTAGTTGAACGAATAAGGCCCACCGAACCGCTAAGCTAGAATTCCATAAAGAAAACAACTACGGTAGTATAGCGGTGAGTGGGGAGACAAACACAAAGATCTAAACACATACACACACATATATATTTATATAAAACAGGCTTCCACATAGTTTCCGTCAACCAAATTCACTCGTAAGGCCTTTGTCGGTTCAGGATAATTGTGGAAGTCACTTGCCCAAGGTGTCACTCAGTGGGACTAAACCCGAAACCAAGTTATCCACTAATGTTTTTTAGCTCGATTTTTTTCTTTGTTTGAGAGTGTACGTGTGTGAGCGCGCGCGTGTGAGTGAGTAGAGTAAATCCTTTCAAATGTTCCATAAAACTCCAAGCTGTAGGACAATACAGGACGAAATAAACTGTTACAAATACTTCGCTCAGCAAATCTACTACAAGTACACAAGCAACTCATTAAACGCATAATGTAAATCATATGCATACTGAAAAAGGTTAAGACCTCCTTCGGTCACGAATGACCATGGGATTGCACGTAAAAAGTGCCCCTCCGAGGCACAAATCCGGGTAAGGTTGCTTAAGGTAGACCTGCAGTCACGTATGCATACCAGTCTCCCCTCTCCGTGCCACCGATGTTGTCAAAGGGAAAGGCAAAGGCCGATGCAGCTTGGCACCAGTGACGTTGCAACTCATTTCTACTGCTGAGTGAACTAGAGCAACGCGAAATAAAGTGTTTTGCTCAAGAACACAACACAGTCAAGTCCGGGAATCGAACTCACTACATCATGATTGTGAGCCTGATACTCTAACCATTGAGCCATGGACTACAAAATAGATGAACCAATTATCAAAATTTCGAGAAACTGAACGCTAAATGCATTACATCTAATCATCAATCAACACTAATGATATAATACATAAAATGCTTCACTCAAGGACCTTGTAGAAAGAATAAACTACGGGTACGTAAAACACGACGAACAACTAAAGGCCAATATTATTCTGTCTGTTCAGCAAGCTTGCAAAGCACAGAGCAAATAAATACAATACAAAGTACCAGAAAATACACGGCAAAAATTACACAAGAAAACACTCGTGGATAACGAAATTATACTCTACAGTATTTTTCCAAAGAAGACAATATATCTATAGATATTAATGCTGGAAGCAAAACATATTAATGCTGAAAGAAAATCACAATGATATTAATGCTGGAAGTACAGCACAGAGTCTCTATGACACGTAATTCGCAGAGTGGCTGTGCGCTAAGAAGCTTGCTTGCTAACTAAATGGTTTCGGGTTCAGTCCCATTTCGTGGTACTTGGGGCAAATGTCTTCTACTACTGCCTCGGGCCGGCCAAAGCCTTGTGAGTGGTTTTGGTAGAGTAGAATTGGTATATGTGTGTGTGTCTGTGTTTATCCCCCCACCATCACTTGAGAACCGATGCTGATGTGTTTACGTCCCCGTAACTTAGCGGCTCAGTAAAAGACACCGATAGAATAAATACTAGGCTTACAAAGAATAAGTCCTTGGGTCGATTTGTTCGACTAAAGGTAGTGCTCCAGCATGGCCGCAGTCAAATGACTGAAACAAGTAAAAGAATAAGAATAAGACTCACGATATATGAGTTATGAGAGAAAAGATGCCGTATAGATGTAACAAACACACACACATATATATATTTATATACAACGAGATTACACATAGTTTCCTTTTACTAAATCCACTCAGAAGGCTTTAGACGGCCCGCGGCCATATAGTAGAAACTACTTGTCCAAGGTGCCACGCAGTGGGATTGAGCTGCAGCCATTGTGGTTGGGAAGCAAAATTCTTATCAACAGCCACGCCTATACACACACGTATCAATCTATCTATCTATCTATCTATCTATCTATCTATCTATCTATCTATCTATCTATCTATCTATCTATCTGTGTCAGTCTCTCTCTTCCTATATGTGTATGTGTATATATATATATATATATATATATATATATATATATATATATATATATATATAATATATATATATATGTGTGTGTGTAATATATATATATGTAATAATAAAGATGAGAACAGATTTATATATATACAGAGAATGAGAGAGAGTCAACAGATGAGATCCAAAGATGCTCAATAAAGAAAACACTCCGTAGCCCTCAAATGGATGGAACTTACATTCCATAATCTTTAGAGATGTAAGTACACATTTAGAGCTATACATATACATGTATGTATATTCGTATGAATTTTATTATGTGTTTTGTTTAACATGTTAACCCCGCAAGCGATGTAATACACATGTCGGATTTGTTATGGTCATGGCGAAATAATCGGCAATTAATCATAAGTGAAAATAATGTTATCATAACAAGCTCGGTTTTGTTTATAAAAATAAAAAAAAAGGCAAGGTTTTTACGGGCATCGTTGAAAGCTTTAGATCATAGGTCAGCTCGATGAATGTCGATTAAAAGGTCGGGGAGTAAAAGTGTAAAGGAAAAGGAACACACACACACATACACACACACACACACACACACACACATACACACACACACACACACACACACACACACACACACACACATTTTCAAATGTATCATAAAATAATATGTACTGAATCAAATGTAAAAATTGTAATGTTAATTTTGTTACGTAAGGAGCCATAATATTTATTAAATTGATAGTACATAATCATATATATATAAAGTATATATTAAAATTACCACATTAACTTCAACACCCATAATTTATGATTGTCACGTAGAATCGTGTAGTTCTCTCTCTTTGACACACTCTGTCTGTATGCGTGTGTATGTGTGTGTGAGACAGAGAGAGAGACAGAGAGAGAGAGAGAGAGAGAGAGAGAGAGAGAGAGAGAGAGAGAGAGAGAGAGAGAGAGAGAGGGAGAGAGAGTGTGTGTGTGTGTGCGGGCGAATTTATACATAGATATGTATGCATAAGTATACATATATATATATATATATGTATGTATAGGAGTGGCTGTGTGGTAGCTTGCTTACCAACCACATGGCTCCGGGTTCACTCCCACTGCGTGGTGCCTTGGGCAAGTGTCTTCTATTATAACCAGGGACCGATCAAAGCCTTGTGAGAGAATTTGGGCGACAGAAACTGAAAGAAGCCCGTCGTATATATATATATATATATATATATATATATATATATATATATATATATATATATATATATATATATATATATATAAAGTGTAGTATATTGCCACTTAAGTGTGGCTGACCCCTAGGGGTGGATGTTACTGTTGCTTTTAGCCCCAGGAGGACATCTCCTCCAGCTGGCTTATCGACACACGACTGTGTCCTGTTTGCCAAGGGAAGTTATCCCTCTCACCTCGATCTTCAGCACGAACGTATCCGGATTTCAGGGTTATTTCCCTTCGTCGGCGTTCGACAGCTGATGACCTTGGTGAGAGAGACAAAAACCTGGCAAACTTATATCTTCTTTTCCAGTGAAATTCTTCACTGATATTGAAAAGGTGAAAACAAGCAATGTTAATTCTCTAAATGAAGTATTAACAGTAACTGCACGATAAAGTGTAGTATATTGCCACTTAAGTGTGGCTGACCCCTAGGGGTGGATGTTACTGTTGCTTTTAGCCCCAGGAGGACATCTCCTCCAGCTGGCTTATCGACACACGACTGTGTCCTGTTTGCCAAGGGAAGTTATCCCTCTCACCTCGATCTGCAGCACGAACGTATCCGGATTTCAGGGTTATTTCCCTTCGTCGGCGTTCGACAGCTGATGACCTTGGTGAGAGAGACAAAAACCTGGCAAACTTATATCTTCTTTTCCAGTGAAATTCTTCACTGATATTGAAAAGGTGAAAACAAGCAATGTTAATTCTCTAAATGAAGTATTAACAGTAACTGCACGATAAAGTGTAGTATATTGCCACATAAGTGTGGCTGACCCCTAGGGGTGGATGTTACTGTTGCTTTTAGCCCCAGGAGGACATCTCCTCCAGCTGGCTTATCGACACACGACTGTGTCCTGTTTGCCAAGGGAAGTTATCCCTCTCACCTCGATCTGCAGCACGAACGTATCCGGATTTCAGGGTTATTTCCCTTCGTCGGCGTTCGACAGCTGATGACCTTGGTGAGAGAGACAAAAACCTGGCAAACTTATATCTTCTTTTCCAGTGAAATTCTTCACTGATATTGAAAAGGTGAAAACAAGCAATGTTAATTCTCTAAATGAAGTATTAACAGTAACTGCACGATAAAGTGTAGTATATTGCCACTTAAGTGTGGCTGACCCCTAGGGGTGGATGTTACTGTTGCTTTTAGCCCCAGGAGGACATCTCCTCCAGCTGGCTTATCGACACACGACTGTGTCCTGTTTGCCAAGGGAAGTTATCCCTCTCACCTCGATCTGCAGCACGAACGTATCCGGATTTCAGGGTTATTTCCCTTCGTCGGCGTCCGATAGCTGCTGACCTTGGTGAGAGAGACAAAAACCTGGCAATCTTATATCTTCTTTTCCAGTGAAATTCTTCACTGATATCGAAAAGGGAGCGGCGGGATTGAAGAAATAGCAAAAAATCAGAAACAAAGAGAAAGGTACAGGGGAGATAAACGAGTGGGAAATAGGGGGAGTTAAAGAAAGAGAGGGCCAAGTAATGTGAGAGAGGGGGAGAGAGAAAAAGGAAGAAAAATGAGAGGGTAAATAAAAGATAGAGTAAGAGTCATGCAAAATTTAGATACACACCTACTGTAAGGTGGGCACAAGGGTGTACGTACACACACGCGTGCGCGCACGCACACACATATGCACGAGGAGGTGCTGATTAGTTTCTGGCTTTCGGTATAAGAAAATACAGGAGGAACAGTTTATCATGATTTTATTCAACATATTCCCCTCTCAGATTCAAACACTTACTGAAGTGATCTAAGCCCTGTAAAAGGACTCAGAAGGTTGAGCCTCCAACCAGGCCTTTCGTGACACTCTTAAAGCCAGGAACGTTTCAGTACCCCTTCGTATATAGATGGATAGATAGATAGATAAATATATATATATATATATATATATATAGATAGATAGATAGATAGATAGATAAATATATATATATATATATAGAGAGAGAGAGAGAGAGAGAGAAAGAGAGATGCCTAAAATGCTTTTATTTTTCATTCTCTTTCGAAATTATTCCTATTTTTGTGGTATAGAGTTTTTTGCTACTCTTTCTAGCGGGTAGATGTCCTATTATAGGCATCTCTATATTTTAAATGAATAATATATATGTAGTCTATTGACTAATTTTTTATTCTCGCTGGACCACTGGTGGTAAATTAAATTTCTAAAATTTATTTTGCTGCCCTATGATTAATAATGATATATATATATATATATATATATATATATATATATATATATATATATATATATATATATATATATCTATATCTATCTATATATATATATATATATATATATATATATATATATATATATATATATATATATATATATATATATATATATATATATATATATATATATATATATATATAGATATATATATATATATAGATATATAGATAGATAGATAGATAAACAAAGCTTACACCTTTGATAGATGATAATTATTACACAATATGTTAATTGTGTTACATCACCATTGTACTACGGGTGGAAAGATATGTGGAGCAATTGTGTTGATTTTAAATAAAGAATGTCGTACAATCCATTTCTGTATATGTATTGATCTCTGAGCGCATGCGTATATATATTTTTGAACACGTATCCTCGTACGTATAAACACTTGTTTCTTTTGCGCTTGATGTATACGGCATTTATGTTTGTATTTGTGCATATGTATATGCGTATGAACTTGTATATATATGTGTGTGAATGTGACTGAGTGTGCTATTCAGCAGCAGTATTGCTGGAAATAAGAGTCAAAACAACCCATAGCTACAATCAGCGCCATCTTATTGACTGACAAGTGAAAGTCAATACGATGGTGCATATTGTAGCTATGAGTTGTTTTGACTCTTATTTCTTGCAATACTGGTTCTGAACAGCGCCCTCAGTCGCTTTAGTGGCGTATATATTTTTCCCATTCCGGTAAAATATTGCTAACAAGCCACCTTTATTATTTATGTGTGAATGTGATATATCTGTGTTATGTTTTACTATGTATGTGTGTATGTGTGAGTGAGTGTGAACATGTATTTATTTTTTATATATGTATAACGGTGTACGTATGTCTATATGTATAATATGTGTGCAGCTATCTTCGCATGGCGATTAGGTAAGTGGGAGAAGGTGCAAGTCCGTTTATGTTGGTATGTATATTTATGTATGTCTGTGGACCAAATGATTCGGATGTGAATGTTCGAGGAATGGGTGAGTTCATACTATGGACATTCTTTTGCTAGTCTGTTTATTCCAACTACTAAATGTTACCATAAAAATCATTAAACGCCTTAATGTTGTTCTACGATAAATGCCTTTGATCTATATCAGTGCTTCTCAACCAGGGTCCACAAGACCCTTGGGGTGGAGGTGGGGTGGTGGATATAAAATTTTCTTTCGTTAAAATTTATGTGCAATAAATTGCTTATACTTCTTCAATACACCAAATATCTTAACACTTTTTATGCAATTCTTAATGATATTTAATTCTAAAATTTTCATGAAATTTTTCTAGCCATCAAATGGTTATGAGAGTCCACCCAAATAAAATCGAAGAGGTGCAAACGTAAAAAAAAAAAAAAATTGGTCGAGAACCATTATCTATATGATAACTTACAACCGACTTTATTTTGACTTTATTTTGATTTACCTCTATAACTTTCATTCTGATTAATCGTCTTAAATCTTACAGGAGATATCAAGTGAAAGCATTAAGTATGCGGTCTATTTACGTATTGCGAACACACCCAAAATAGCCCATTCCAAAACATTCATTAGGTCGATTATGCCTTCAAATCATGACATCCGAAGAAAAGAATGAACATATTTCCTTATAATATGAAATGTATTACATAAAATTATATGAATTGTGCAGCGTTGTATGAGATATGGTATAAATATTAGTCAGTATACAGAAACAATTGCAATGTAAATTTAACTTCTCCTTTCCCCATTTAAATTATTATTATAATTATTATTGTTCCTACAGCAGAGTAGTTTCCACAACAGTATGCTAGGTGGTGCTGTTAAACTCCTTAATAGATTGATTCTGCTGTATGGGTAACGATATATCTCAATGGTAGCGGTGTGATGAGTGATATAGTGATTTATACACTTTCTTTTAGTTGTACTTATTATTAAGTAACTTGTTGCTAACATCTAAGAACTATATTTATTGTATTAAGACCTGCTCATTCACTACTAAATAACTCAATACCTACCTACCTACCTACATAATACATACATACATATATGCATACATATGCATATCACACGAACATATATACATACATATATATATACATACATATATATATACATATTATACGTACATCATATACATATACATTGTATACATATATACATAAATATATATACAATTATACACACATATATACATACATACATACATACACACACACACACACACACACACACACACATATATATATATATATATATATATATATATATATATATGTTTTCTTTAAACTATTATTTACATGTATATACATACATGTATATGTATATATATATATATATATATATATATATATATATATATATATATATATATATATATATATATATACATATACATATATGTATATACATGTAAATAATAGTTTAAAGAAAACATAGAGTACACATAGAATATTCAGTTTTTTTAATCATTTTGCAGTCATGTTAAGTCTTTTTTTTTTGCTCACTTGACGTTTAGTTATTTGTTAGTGTCCATCTTGCATTTTAAAGTGCGTTATGTTGTAATAAATCAAAGGCTTGTAGGTATTTTTGGCAAATAGGCCTATGTATATATATATATATATATATATATATATATTTAGAAATATTATATTTCTAATATATATATATATATATATATATATATATATATATATATATATATATATATATATATATATATATATATATATATATATATATATATATATACATATGTATGTATGTACATACATATATACATAGACACATATATATATATATATACGCATATATATATATATATACACGCACACATACATACATATATATATATATATATATATATATATATATATATATATATATATATATATATATATATATATATATATATATATATATATATATATTATATATATATATATATATATACATATATATATATACAGAGATACGTACATATATATATATGCATAGATATGTGTGTGTGTGTGTGTGTGTGGAACGTTGGAATGAGTGCTCAACACAACATTGTTTGAAACAGGGAACGTAGAAGATTTCAATACAAGGTAAGAAGTGGGCTTAACTTCAACACGGAAAACACGAGCAACATCGGGTCCAACAGCTAGTATATACACAAATATACGCGCATGCACACACACACACACACACACACACACACACACATATATATATTTATATATACATACTTACATACATCTCAAACACCTTAACCCCTAAGCCTTCTGCACCCACATGTTTTTTTTATCAATCCTTGCAACCAAATTTTACTGAAGATATAACAAATTAGCACTTGTACGCTTGATGCTGAATTTACTTTAAATATCTCCATATGAATAATATTTTACCTAACTATGTATATATCTCTGTCTGAGTGAGTACGCATATCTCTTATCCTATGCTTAGGTCATTAGACTGCGGGCGTGCTGGGGCTCTGCCGTGAGGAATTTTCATCGAACGAAGTGACCTTGGTATTTTTGCTTTTCTTTTTTAAACCTGGTACGTATTCTATCGCTTTCTTTTGTCGAACTGTTAAGTTATAGGGTCGTAAATACTCCAACAACAGTTGTCAGTGGTGGTGGTGGGGGATAAACACAGACACACGCACACATGACTGAATGACGGAATGACGGTCTTCTTTCAGTCTCCGTCTTCCAAATCCACTCACAAGTCTTTGGTCGGCCAGGGGCTAAAACAGAAGACACATGTCCAAGGTAGAAAGAACGCTGTAAGAGGCAAACATCTTCCGAGATGAAAAATCCATGAGGTTTGTGTCATGACTTTTATATTAGCACTTTCCAGAAATTAACATGTTCGTAGACATTTCATGTAAACATAAAAGGTTCGTCTATCCCCACCTCATTTTGTTCCTGAATTTATGTGCTTTTTGGATAGTTTGAAAGTTAATCGACTGGTATAGCACTATTTCTCGCTGTCGTTCACTGTTTTTATCTTTTAATCACATAAAACGATATCTACTTTAAAATATATTCATTTATGCCTTGAAGGACATTTGCAAATTGTATGTGTATTTGTGTGTGTGTGTGTGTGTGTGTGTGTGTGTGTATGCACACACAGCAGTGTAACTACAGCCGTATCGTTGGCGATCTCTTTTGCCTCTTTCGACTTTTCCCTTTCTCCTTTCGGACGAAGTGCTATGCTTGAAACGTCAAACTCCATCTTTTCAATGAGCGTCAAGCTAATACATTGTGTACGTCTTCGTCACCCGTTTTTATTCATTTATTTGAATTGACTATATATATATATGTGTGTGTGTGTGTCTGTGCGATAATCATTTTGTGTGTCTGTATGTTTCGGTATTTCCCCACTCCACCGTTTCACGACAGCTGTTGGTGTGTTTACGTCCCTGTAACTTAGAGGTTCGGCATGTAAGATCGATGGAATAAGTAGGAGGTGTAACAAAAAAAAGTACTGGTGTAGATTAATTAATTCGACTAAAACTCATTCAGAGTGGTGCCGCAGCATGGCTGCTGTCTAATGACTGAAACAAGTAAAAGATAAAAGATATATATATATATATATATATATATATATATATATATATATATATATATATATATATATATATATATATATATATATATGCGCGCACGTGTAAGTGAGTGTGCATACGCGTGAGTGTGCATGTGTGTATATATATATGTGTGTGTGTGTGAGTGTGTATATATGTATGTATTTATATTTATTTATCTATAGACACATATATTTACACATCTATATATATACAGATATGCATCTATTTATACATTTATATATATACTATATAGATATACATGTATATTTACACACACACACACACGCACACATGCACACACGCACGCACACACAAACACACATATATACGTTTATTTATGTATATATATATATATATATATATATATATATATATTATGCACATTCAAGCGTGAGATCATAACTCATATCGTTAAGTACGTATCTAAACTTTATAATTATTTTATATTTAAGGAAAATTATTATTTATAACAATATTTTTGTTATTTTATTTTCTAATAAAAATTTGCAACGTAAACATTATGAAGTTAAATTACTTTAACAGGCGATAGTAAACGTCACCAGCTACATATCATCTCTTACATAAAATCTGATGGGGAAGTCGGTATGCAATTTGTGGAAAATAGCAGCCAAACACCCTTCAAGTCACAGCTGGCCGTCTTCAGTGTAAATTTTCATTCATAGGTTTAGTCAATCAGGATTAGTGTTACGCAGTAATAGTAAAAACAACAAAACAATATGTAAGGGACAACGAAGTAAAAAGTGTGTGATTACACGTGCTGATCGAAATGACATCACACTGTACTCGTCTGTAAAGTGTTTTTTTATTTGAGTAAAAGAGAAGCACTTCTGAGGGTGGGGCTTTGTCAATACCAACCGACTCCAGTACTTGACCGATACTTTATTTTAACGACCCTAGAGGGATGAAAAGCAAAGTTAACTATGGCGCGATTGAACACAGAATCTAAAGGGCAGTAACAAATGGCATGTAGAGCAATTTATCCGATGTTCTGATGAGTCTGCTATCTCGCCACTATGTTCCCGTCTCAAGAAGAAGAAGAAGAAGAAGAAGAAGAAGAAGAGGAGGAGACATTGAATGAATACAGATGGGATTTTCACGATTGGAACACGGAGGCAAAGCATCATTTCCCACAAGCGAAATCATATATGATGTGAATCGCTTTTGTCTGGTTTCTTCAAACAAAATCTTTAAGGCACAATGTTTGAAATTTTTGGGGATCGTAGACCAGTCGATTACATTGACTCCAGTGCTCAACTGGTACTTATTTTTATCGACCCTGAGAGGACGAAAGGCAAAATCGATTGCAGTACAATTTTAGTGCAGAACGTAAACAGCCGGAAGAAATTCTGCTAAGCGTTTTGTCCGACACGTTAACGATTCCGCCTTCTTGATGATAGTAGAAATGATAATGACAATAATATAAAATTATTATGAGTAATGCTTCAGGCCCTTTCGATTGGTTCGTTCTATGAAGGAAATAGAAATTCCCACTCGGCAACCATAGATATATCGTTTCGATCTACAAGTCAAAGTGACATTTCAAAACATCGAAATGTCACTTTGACTTGTAGATGTGAAATCACAAGAGTTAGAAGGAACAACCGCCGGCTTTTAGCTTTGTGTGTGTGTGTGTGTGTGTGTGTGTGTGTGTGTGTGTGAGCGCGCGCGCTCGTGCATATGTGTATTCATTTCATCGCCAGATTTTTAGATTCAATTTGCGACAGTGCCATTATACTCTTGTGAGATCATCGCCAAATCTGTTGACAAATTTAAGCTGGTAATAATAATATTACAGAGATGTACTTGCATAGCAAGTGACCTGATATGAGATCGTGTGCTGGAACGAAAACAATTGCAGCGTGGAAGGTGTTTATAAGCCATTTAAAATAACACACAAAAACCGTTAGATTCACTTCAACATTTAAATTTAATTTGTCAAAATATTTTCGTCGCTTTGAGACCGCGACCTGTTCACTCACAAAATTCTGTTCTGTTATTTCTATTCATATTGTATAGACCCTGGTCAGCTCTAATCAAAGAAAGAGATTAAAGAGAGGCATTGTAGACTTTACGAATTCATTTTATCCATTTTATTGATTTGATTTACTCTTGATTTTATGTATGTTGAAGATAACATTATCCAATGCATCCTTTCTCTGTTTCCTTAAAATACATTTCGTGTTACCTATATTAATATGCAACCGGACATAACTAATGCCTGCTGTTTATTGCATTTTTCATAAATTTGTCTGTCTGCCTCTGTCTATCTGTCTGCCTCTGTTTCTGTCTGTCTGCCTCTGTCTGTCTGTCTGCCTGTCTGCCTCTGTCTGTCTGTCTGCTTCTGTCTGTCTGTCTGTCTGCCTCTCTCTGTCTGTCTGCCTCTGTTTCCGTCTGTCTGTTTCTGTCTGTCTGTCTGTCTGCCTCTGTCTGTCTGTCTGTCTGTCTGTCTGTCTGCCTCTGTCTCTGTCTGTCTCTTTCTCTCTCTTTCCCTTTCTCTCTCTAGGTCGAATAAAGCAAACACTTTTGGTGAGTTGTTGATGACCACCAATTGAGATTCTCAAGTATTACTTTAAAACTAATATAACTCTTACCATATTTGGTTATTAAAATATGCGAAACCGAAGGTGGTGAACTGGTAGAATCGCCGGGTAAAATGCTTAGCCGGTAGAAGCACGCTGGGTAAAATGCGTAGCGGCATTTCGAACGCCTTTACTTCCTGATTCCAAATTCCGACGAGGTCAACTTTGCCTATCGTATTTTCGGGGTCTGCCTCTGTTTCCGTCTGTCTGTTTCTGTCTGTCTGTCTGTCTGCCTCTGTCTGTCTGTCTGTCTGTCTGTCTGTCTGTCTGCCTCTGTCTCTGTCTGTCTCTTTCTCTCTCTTTCCCTTTCTCTCTCTAGGTCGAATAAAGCAAACACTTTTGGTGAGTTGTTGATGACCACCAATTGAGATTCTCAAGTATTACTTTAAAACTAATATAACTCTTACCATATTTGGTTATTAAAATATGCGAAACCGAAGGTGGTGAACTGGTAGAATCGCCGGGTAAAATGCTTAGCCGGTAGAAGCACGCTGGGTAAAATGCGTAGCGGCATTTCGAACGCCTTTACT
Organism: Octopus bimaculoides; assembly: GCF_046866305.1. Lineage (NCBI taxonomy): Eukaryota > Metazoa > Mollusca > Cephalopoda > Octopoda > Octopodidae > Octopus > Octopus bimaculoides. The sequence continues at coordinate 150,968,987 of NC_142928.1, forward strand.
TCCTGATTCCAAATTCCGACGAGGTCAACTTTGCCTATCGTATTTTCGGGGTCGATAAAATAAGTACCGGTTGAGCACTGGGGTCGATATAATCGACTTACCCCGTCCCCCGAACTTTCTGGCCTTGTTCCAAATTTTAAAACCAATTTATGCAAAACCTTGTTGGCTTTGTAATTGTTTTAGGTACCTAAATAGTGACTCACAGACATAGGAAACCACTTCCGCTTTACATCATCAATCGGAATAATAGTGCAGAATTAGCCGAATTGGTAAATATTAAATAATTGCTTTTCGAATCATATGTAATTAATGTAGCCGATCATTTCAACGTTCTGCCGGATCCATATAGTGTAACCAGTCATTTAAAGGATTGCCGTCTTACATAATACTGAAGTACACTTTGTCTTTATCTAATACGTGATGTTAGTGATAGCGAATACGTCAATGGCAAAACAAGAAAAACACTTATTGGTTATGTATTTTTTAAATTATCGAATCATACATGTTCTATAAAAGGAATAAAAACGAAATGAGCACATACGTGGTCACTCAATTTGCTAGAAATTGTAGTCAAATCTCCTTTAATTCATTCTCTACTATTTTTAAAGAAAGGACGTCATATAGGACAATGTTGTCTGGAATAAATTGGTTAAAAAGACATGGGATAACGTGTAGTTGGATAATAACAAATACACATATGTAACAGATTAAATAATAACTGAAGCAGCATGCCAGAATGTTGACTATAAACATACCTGGTAGTAACTTGTACCTGTTTTATTGCTTTAGTCAGAGAAAGCAGGGGTTGCATCCAAGACCGTTACAGATTATCCGGTGTGGAGTGTGGGAAATAATTTCAGACTTAGAACAACAGATATAGTTCTCGATAGAATTCCATCATACTCTTTACTCCTTACTTGTTTCAGTCATTTAACTGCGGCCATACTGGAGCACTGCCTTTTAGTCGAGAAAATCGACCCCAGGACTTATTCTTTGGAAGCCTAGTACTTATTCTATCGGTGTCTCTTTTGCCGAACCGCTAAGTCACAGGGACGTAAACACACCAGCATCGGTTGTCAAGCGATGCTGGGGGGACAAACACAGACACACAAACATATACACACACATACAAATATATATATATATACGACGAGCTTCTTTCAGTCTCCGTCTACCAAATCCGCTCACAAGGCTTTGGTCGGCCCGAGGCTATAGTAGAAGACACTTGCCCAAGGTGCCACGCAGTGGGAATGAAGGAGAACCATGTGGTTGGTAAGTGAGCTACTTACCACACAGCCACTCCTACGCCTATAGTAGTATGAATTTAATTATAACATATCATCATATGCACAGTTAGCAGCGATGACTTTTTTCTTTTTTTACCGGTGTGACGATATCAGTATGTGTGACGATATCAGTATGTGTGACGATATCAGTATGTGTGACGATATCAGTATGTGTGACGATATCAGTACGTATCGGCAAACAATTTGTTGATGTTATAAACAAGTGTCTCGAACCCTTGCAAATTCATTAGTGCGGCGTGCTGCTTACTAACGACACACAACGATGTCGAAACACCCCCTTCCGGGGTGTCCCTTGCACTAACAAACCGAGTATGTTATGAACACACATTCGTTGTAAATGAGAAGTTGTTTTCCTTTGACGTAGTACAACAGTGATTAACATGTTCACGTTCAAATCTGACGGAACGTATTAAGGAAGTCATCATGAATTTAATTGTAGTAATAGTTTCCAACCAAATGAAATTCAGTTGTGATCGACCTCTTAACTGTAAGCTAAAGAACTCTGAAAGATGTTGGCAAGTAAGTAAAAAACATAGGTAAACTTCCTTCTCTGACTTTCACTCGTATTTCAATAGAAATATTAAAAAAATTCTATGAAATGATCTAAAAATGTTCTATATTGTAATTTGTTACCTACGCTGATATGGTAGGAATGCAACAGTGCAAGCTGTGAAAAAGATGTTTCACTAATCTGCTAATTATGTTTCCTGATGCAGCTTGTACATATAACAATGACACTTGGTATTTTTCAAGTGAATTCCTCAAGAACTCGCAAAAAATATTTTCAAAGTCAGAAAGTGTCCCGTTACAGTATAATTCATTCTTCTGGTTTCAATCATTGGATCGTGGTTATGCTGGGGAGCCGCCCTCTAATTTCGTTCTTCGGCATTCTGAGACTAAATGTTCACATGAGAGGTCTAAAAAATAAAGATAAATAAAATTTAAAAAAAAAGATAAAAAGCGATCGATAAAATTTACTATATACCCCAACCCTAAACATTTCTGGTATTGTACTAAAAATGAGAGTGGAAACGCGTGGTTTTGTGTTCAGGTTGTAGCACTCATGATCAGAAGATTGTCGTTTCGATTTTTAGATCGGGCGATGCGTTATGTTCTTGGACAAAAGACTTCATTTTACGTTGCTCCAGTCCACTCAGCTAGCAAAACTGAGCAATCCTGCAACCGACAGGCGTCCCGTCCACTGGAGTAATATATACGCCGTAAAATCCGGGAAACCGGACTTACGGGCCTACGACTCGGGAAAGATCTTTGATTCTTTGTTGACTAAATATGAGAAAAATTTCTGTGCAGGTCAGTAAATGACAATTGTTTAAACGTTCAAATATATTATTCGACAGAAAAAAAGTAGGTTTTCCTGCACGAGTGGGACTTGAAACCATACTTCTCTGTTTACGTGACCTAGTGTGCTACTGAGTACACTTGCGAACTTCTTTGGTTGCTTCTGTCTGATTTAAGAACTATAATTAGTCCGTAGGTGTTTTTGTAAACAAAGTTTCATGTGTTTTTACTGCGAATGGTTTTGTTAAGCAGTACTGACTTTTACCATTCTGTAAATAATAATAATAGTATTCTATAACATACAAAGCTTATAGCGATCACCGCAGAAAAAGATTATATATACATACAAGGGGATGCTGAAAAGTTCCTGGCTTTATGTATATCGCGAAAGACCTACTTGAATACCCAAACTTCTGAATTCTTTTACAGGGCTTTTTAGAAAAATTGAAGGACCGCTGCAAATGTATGACTCTGAGAAGGAAATATGTTGAATAAAATCATAATTAGCTGATCCTCCTGTATTTTCTTTTACCGAAAACCAGAAACTCTTCAGCATCCCCTCGTATATATAACAAAATGTAAATTTAGTTACTTGGCTTTATTCAAGTGAAATTTAATAATAACCTTTTTGCAGATAACCACGATATTTTTAGGTTATGCTCATTTCCCAAACTAGTTTTAAAATTTTGAACAAAATTAATAAGCTTCTAAGGTCGTTAATGTTAAATAGTTAACAACACAGTAAATGTATTTCAAAAGTGATAGCATAAAAACTGATCAGAAATTATATATTGAATACTAATATAGTGAGAATGTTACTGAAAATTACAAGCTCCATATATTTAACATTAAAACAGATGCAGATAGCTCAGACAAAAGCAAAGTCCTTACTCAAATTACCGACCCCCAAGCGTCACTGTCTATTGGAGACACAAGTATGCGATAACAGACCTCAAGTAAATTAGTAAACATTTAGGATAAACTTACCAGTCAATAGAGAAATTACGTATGCTTCTGTGCGTAAACATTGGTTAAGTTAGAATTAAACAAAGTCACAGGAAGCAGCGTTGACTAAATTATATTTATGTAAAGTCATATTTCACACGTAGGGAGACCTTCCGCTGTGAAGTAATCCTGGGAGAGAAGTAATCCTGGGAGAGAAGTAATCCTGGGAGAGAAGTAATCCTGGGAGAGAAGTAATCCTGGGAGAGAAGTAATCCTGGGAGAGAATTCACCTCTAAGACTACATCTGTGAAGACACTTTAGATTAAGAATGATGTCATTGGATTGTAGGGCACATGCGTTACTTCGTAGTTCACATCGTCAACTTCGAGCACTAAATCGAGTTATTCTTAATTCTAGCTTGACAGAATTTTACGCACATTAACACACGGACCATATTTTGTTTTAATATAGGAAAGCGTTCGTTCTTATCAGGCAGTAAACGACAAATTTGGTGCTCGTAATTGACGATGCCAAAGAATGCTAAGACGCATATATCCTACGATCTAATGATGTCGTTCACAGCCCAAAGCGTATTCAAAGAAAATTTTCTCCCGCGACTGTTTGCGCAGCGGAAGGTCTTCCCACCTTTGATTATGCTCAAGCATGTCAAACAGGACATGAATATGTTTTATTGTTGTAGTTCTTTTTGTAGAGAGCAAGAAAACATTCAGATGACCTATATTGTTATACACACACACATACATGCATACATGCAAATGGCAGACAGACAGACAAACATATGTATACATGTACTTATATGTAGTTTCTTTCTGTTCGGCCAAGAAAGACTACAACTACAAGCATAAGATTTTGGGATTTTTCGCACACTGGAAATTATATATGCATTATGAAATACTAACAAAAAGACGTTATATAAACATTGAGCCAGAAGGTCTGAAGAAACGACAAAGCAATCATGTCTGGTATGTGCCAATGCACATAGGCATGGAGATCACTGTTAACCGATCCGATTTTGCTGTCAAGGTCCGACAGGAAATACTGTACTTCTAACCGACATATCTGGCTTCACATACAATAAAGATCTCCAAAATAGAAATGGAGGAGTGATTTTAATATAAAAGCTTGGAAATAGAGATACCCAGGACATAGAGATAACCAAGCATCAAACCAATGTGAACGACATCTTAAATAACAAATGCATTAGAATTAATTGAAAAAAATTGTAGAAAATTCATAATGAAACCCACTGGACTTGCGTATACACAATATATGATATAGAACTATTAGGCACAACAGACCTACCATGTAGAACTATTTCAATAAAAAGTAAAAGCCTAACAAAGACACTGCGCTTATCCAATACATACATGCTTGCTCAACTGTGTAATAATATATGACTGCAGCAAAATGCTTGTAATAGTTTCAAATATAGACAGAAGTTCAGAAATGTTATGAGTAGGCTATAGAAAATTAAATGCCCCAGTATTTGATAAGTATTTATTTTATAGATTCCGGAAAAAAATTAAGACTAAGAAGGGAAAAATAAAGCAAAATTTAAAACTGAATTTAGAGACTAAAGCAGATATTGCTACTGTCTTTTAAGATAAATGGTATTGTCAGAAAGATGGTTAATATTTTGTATTTGGATTGCAGTTATCATGAAGTCGAAGTATGGCGTCAATAGTAATTTGATTGCTGTCATCTCTCTTGTTAAAAAAATGGAATTCTCAACATTACAGGACTTACATTACAGTCTATATTCTATCCCAGTCAACACCTTAACTAATTTTAATTTTACCATTGAAATGAACATGACACATAGTGGCAAGATGACCTGCTGGAAATAGCAGCCAATTCTCCTTCACGACATATCCAAGTTTTTAAACGTGAATTTGAAGACGTAGTCCGAGATTCACTGTTTGAAAAAATAGTTGCTTGATAATAAGTTTACTTGACCAATGATGATCTAAGAATATAGAAACAAAAATAATGACGACGGCACACTACCGCCACTAACAATATTAAAGAAAGCAAACTAACTAACCAAAAAACAAAATCTTATTGCATGCTCGAAATTGATGAACAGCTTTGTGGATCAGAAGAATAAGATCCTTATTTGTCACAGAATACCTCGAGTTCGAATTAATATGTATACCTCGTGAGGGCCGCTTCTTCAGAACATTAACATGTGCTTGACTGTTGCACAATTATTATCATACTCAGCTCGGGATCAAAATCATAGTTCGAAATCAGACAGCAAAGTGAACTTTGCATCACTGGAAAAATAATAATTTTTAAATTTTTTTATTTGTATGACAGTTAACAAAGTGTAACATTCGCTACATTAAAAATAATAATAAAAAAAAACTGCCATGACTGTCTAAGAGGAAGGAAGGAAGAATCTACAATTAATAGGATTTCATCAGAGTAGAGTTCTTATCCGAATGCGTACGACTAAGTGGAACTTTGATAAAGTCACTAATAGAGCAGCCAGGTTATTTTGCAAGTATACTCTCGAAAACCATACAGAGTTCATTCTACAGTATTCCGACCATCTACGTCTGCTATGCACTTGGGCTGGATCGAACTTACCTCTACGTGATTGCGAAGCGAAATTCTCGACAACACAGTCATATTTTGTTACAGAGAGAATTTCCATTGCTTTACTCAGAATTTGCAGGTGAGACACAGTGATATTAGGATTTCGGACTGACAGCTAATGAAACATCGTTAATCTCTAGGCTTTTGTGCCTTATAGTTGGCAACTGACAACCTAATTAGGAAATGTGGCAATTAAAAAATCTGACTGGAGTACTGGCGAGGAATACAGCAAATAGTTGAAACCCTTTCGATCGGCCATGTTTGACAGCAAATGCAAGCACATGGAACGATAATAAATATAAACTCATAAAAAGATCGACCAATCAATTGCTACACATAAAAAAAAAAGAAGCTATTATGAAATTTGTCTAAATTCAATAGTTCCTTGATCTGCAAGTGTCTATACCCGAAATAAGCCGGACCTGCTACTTAATTTTAAAGTCAGATTGTTCCATTATCATGGAACAATCTCGATCGCGAGTTCTTCTGAAGCCGAAACCATGTAAAATTATGGGCTCCATTAGACTGACTATTCGTGATTTACTGCATAAAAATACTTAAGTGCAGACTTTTTAGAGTTACTAGATATTGCTTTACAATGAGTCTTACACTGATTTCTTATCACGAAGCTTGAAAATGTAAGATGAGCTAATGACCTGGAATAATTACGAACATATAATATGTGTGAGTGTGTGTGCATGCGTGTACAAACACACACACATGTATATGTATATCTGCGTATATTTGCGTGTGTTTTGTAGGATATGCATATATATATGTATATATATATATATATATATATATATATATATATATATATATATATATATATATATAGAGAGAGAGAGAGAGAGAGAGAGAGAGAGAGAGATATATACATTCAATGCGTTAGAAAATCCATTTTAACTTTTGAATTTTAAAAAGAATTCTCACATTTAAAATACAACCACAATTTCCGACACAAAGTGTAATGGCGAATATTCTTAGTAAAAACAGCACGAGGAAGCTACAGCGTGGCTGCTCGACAGCTAGCGATAGTAGCCAAATTTCACTCAAATCATTCCCTATGTCTTAAAAATACAGAAGGCCATAATAACTACTATAGTCCGGGATATACTGTCTCTTGGTAAAATACCGGATGATCAGTTAGAATGCTTTGGTCATAAGTCTGATTCGATATCGAACTAATCAACAGCAACAATTACAAAATGTTTATCGAACAAATGAAAAAGATTTTTGCGGGGACTGCTCAGCATGTTAAGTCTTACAGCTAAATTTCACCTCAACTTACTTATTCGCTACTGACTTAAAACATAATAGAGAATTTAATATAAACAATAATACCAAAATATGTAGGAAAGTAACAACTGTAGTGTTGTTGGAATGATGTAATGTTGAGATGAATTTGAATGTGAAGATTTATCAGATGAATATGAAATAAATTTGAAGGTAACGGCGCTGCAACCCCTAAACAAATATGAACATTCCAGTATAAAATGTGCATAGATACAAACAACAGAAATCAATACTCTAAACTAAATATATTTGGGCCAATAAGAAAGATAGAGAAGTATTGCCGTTGACTTCCTTTTAAACTCCCCATAACCGTTATTGCTTCTCACAGTGTAACAACTGAAACAACAAGCAATATCCTAACACCAGCATATAACACAAATTACGAAGCGAGCGAGTGAGATTTTCCTTTTCGCTCGACTTGCTTGAATTACAAATAAAAATTGTTTATATTTAAAATGTATTTATGAAAATATCGAGAAACGTGTAAATAAGACATCTATAAATGATATATTGTGTTGTCAGGGAACTTTCATTTCAATATTGTTTGAATTTGTGGTGCTTTTAGCTCTGTTTTCCTCTGCAACTTCTGTGCATCACTTTTTTTTTTAATTTAAAGAGATTTTACATATAACATATAACGATGGAATATCAAGTAGATAAATGTGAGCATTTTCGGTATCTGCTTTTCCTCGCTTCCAGTCAAAGTTCCAAAACTGTCAAAGCCGCTCGAAACATTTGTGTTGTGAACACAGAAGGCACTATTTTTGAAAGAACTGCATACAAATGGTTTTCATGCTTGAAGGAAAGAAAATTTGACCTCACAGACTCTCCATCTTCTGGCTGACCTGTTCAGTTCACTAAAGATGGATTAAACAAAATTATCCATGAGGATGCACACAAATCAACTCAAGAATTCACCCAGCAGAAGAGTTCGGTTGGGAAGTTCTGCCGCACCCAACCTATTCTTCTGATATAACACCTTTAAACTATCACCTTTTCGCTCACTGTCCAACAGTTAACGAGGCGTTTCGTTCAACAACGATGTGGAGCTGAAAACGCGGTTCAATGAATTAATTCCTGGAGACGAAACTGATGGTTTCATCTGTCAAGCCATTGGCACGCCAGTGGAATGCTAGTAAGAAGTTGTAAACATTGAAAGAGAATCTATTACTGACTGATTTGTTTGAATTGTTGATGAAAAATATAGAATAAAATAAAGGTGGTGGTGGGGGAGAAAAAAACGACCGAATTTATCTAACAACCCAATATGTCGAATGTCAATCTATCTATATTATTCATGTCTGGACGGAAATTCGAAATACACTTTTTATAGAAGACCTATTTACATAATTCAAATGCCCGCCACTTCAATACCCACTTCCAACCATCTTAAAACAAGAAGGAACCACAAAATGATGTACTCCAAAAAACGCTGAATAAATGATGAGATGGTCATAGTTGGTTTGTTTTTGATTATAGCAATGCTCTATAAGCGTTAACATGAGGCAAAAACAAACAAAAAACAAAAAAATCATCGCAACAACTAAAGTAGCTAAACTACCAAAGTAACCATAACAAGCAAAAGAACATGACTGTTTATCTTATAGAGCGCAAATATTATTTGGGAATACTTTCGTAGAATGTACTTAGCAATCAAGCAAAGAAACAAAGTTTCTTTCAAAATACAGGATCCCTGAAATCCAAGATTACACCTTGATAAAGTAATTCAGACTACGTCAGAGATACGAATGCCTTACACAGATAAAGCCATCCGTCTAGTATACAGATGCCACAAACAAAACCCAAACAAATAGGGCATGACACACGCTAGAAATATAAGAATTCAAACTAAAAAAAACTCAAAACGGTAGCACAAGAATATTAGTACGTAGCACCATCAACTCCACCCGCTGTCCTGCCAGTCCACATACTCAAACTACTGTTTATGTACTAGGATGTTTTTCTTTAGATGTATTAAAATGTATTTACAACATGCCGTCTTAAAGAGTGACGCAGAAAATAATTTTATAGAAGGTACTCTATTCCTGATAAAGGGTCGGTATAATCATGAGTAGAATACTGTTGATCAAAGATGGATGGGTTAAACAACTGCGATAATATAAGCAAAACCAATGATTTCACATATTAACACTCTTAAATGCCATCATTAGAATACTATTTCAATGAACATAATACATCTACATCCTAAAAATCTATACAAACATACCGGCATCCTGTATTAAACTCACAACTCTATCTATTCTATAGAAAACTTTTTCTGTCCCACAAACTTGCAGACCGTATCAAGGAACACTATATTTTCTCGACCATTCGAACATCGATCACCAAATCATTCCTACAAAACTGGAGGAAACGAAGACATTCGAAGAAACATTTTAAACAGGTCGTAACATTCAACACTACGTCACATTCCCAAAACGTATATACTGCCGTGCATACACTCAATAGAATAATTATAAATTCTTTCAAGGTATCATAACAAGGAAAAAAGAAAAATCCGATATGTGGGACACAATTAATGAAACTTTAAGAGAGCATCAAATCAAATGCAAACACACTAACAGCCTGCAGAAAAAGAAGTAAAAAAAGAAAAAGAAAAGAAGAAATGAGGAATAACAATGAAAAGTAAATATTTGCTTCTAACATGAGTCTGAAAATAAGAACTTAAAAATTAAAATGCAAATTAATTAGCAGCATCAACAATAATAGCACGTACCACGATCAAAACTTCAGGTAACATATTTACACCCAAACAGCAAGTGAATTTCACCGATCAAGTCCTTTTCCAAAACAGTGGCTAGTTAAAAGTCCCACAACAACTACAAAAAAACAATCACAATATGCAAATGAGGTGCCATCTACGCGGTTACTCGACCCGTCAAAAATAGGAACTGAAATCTCCCTAAAATTTCACTAGTCTACTGACTAAATGAAAAAGATAGATAAACGAAGGTAATACTAGATATACAAACAAATGGGTTAGTTGTGGCTGAAGCACCTAGTCAATGAGGTACACAACAACAACGTCAACAATCTGGATATAGCGTTCTGGGATTGAAAATAAAGCCGTGAAATCATGTACTCTTGAAAAGGTGAACATGTCGGAGGATTTCCTTCAAAATCAATAAAAACAGGAATATGAATAAAGAATTGTTATAAAATCGATAACTTCTTGATTTCCGATAATGAACTCACACTTGAAAGCGGTGAGCTGATAGAATCGTTAGCAGGCCGGGCGAAATGCTTAGCAGCATTTCGTCTGTCTCTACGTTCTGAGTTCAAATTCCGCCGAGGTCGACTTTTCCTCTCATCCTTTCGGCGTCGATAAACTAAGTACCAGCTGCGTACTGGGTTTGATCTAATACACTGGAATAAATATCCATACTAGAACGTTTACCGTCTGATGTCTGTCGATTTTGTATCCTCTCCACTTTCTTATTTGCCTATTTAAATGTACATAAATATATATATAATTTTGCTAACTTAACTTTGATAGGTTTCGGCCAGTATAAACCCAGACCATGTTTAACTCAATAGCACCACCTGGTGAAGTCTTTCAATCATATATGGGGTACCATAGCCCATTCTAATATATATATATATATATATATATATATATATATATATATATATATATATATATATATATATTTCTGTTGAAGAGCGTAGCTCGAAACGTCAAAGACTTTCCGTATTCCCGAGCGTCATACTAATACATCCTTTTGTTATTTACACCACCTGCCCTCGTCTGTTGTTGTTTTTTCGTATATTCTCCCATATATATATATATATATATATATATATATATATATATATATATATATATATATATATATATATATATATATATATATATATATATATATATATATATATATATATATATATATATATATATATATATATACACACACATACATATAAGCACAGGCGTGGCTGTGTGGTAAGAAGCTTGGTCTCGGGTTCAGTCATGGTACCGGGTTCAGTCTCACTGCGTGGCACCTTGGCCAAGTGTCTTCTACTATGGCCTCGGGCCGACCAAAGTGGATTTGGTAGACGGAAATTGAAAGCAGCTCATCGTATATATATATATATATATATATATATATATATATGCATGTATTTGTGTGTTTGTCCCCACCCCATCGCTTGAACACCGATGTTAGTGTGTTTATGTCCTCATAACTTAACTGTTCGGCTAAAGTCGGATGTAGAAAGTTTGTTGAACACAGTGTGACACGACTGTTGTTATCGTTAGGCCTAACTCATCGTAAAGTAAATACCACCATGACCGATATTCAAACTACAGTGGAAAAGGCTAGCCACTCAAGAGACGATGAGCGATGGCTAGAAGAATATTGAGTTTTATTTGATAACCAGTTAATCAAGCAAGTGGGGCCTCATACCATTGAGGGAGGCCGGTTTGCATTGATGCTGCAATGAGTTAGGCCCCGAAACGGCGCGCATTCTCTCCTGATGACCCCATACACTTGCTGGCTTTCGGTATGCGGAGTTCTCGACTGGTAGCACTTGCATGTGCAAGTTGTTTGCAAAACAATCTAAGTAATAGGTTACAAAAATAAGTCCTCGGGTCGATTTGTTCGACTAAAACCCCTTAAGGTGGTGCTCCAGAATGGCCGCAGTCACATGACTGAAACAATAGAGCGAATAACATTCTAGATCTCTGCTTCACGAACAATACGGACATCATTCATGATGTGAAAGTGACGCCGACATTAGTTTCGGATCACAACATAATAGAGCTGTCTATGTTTGGGCCAAAAGAAACCAGAGACATACAGCCTAAAGGAAGCACCCAAAATCTCTCCAATCTGAACTTCCACAAAGCGGACTGGAAATCGATTCAGAAAGAGATCCTCAGAGAGGATTGGCCAAAATGTCTCTCCACACCAGACATTGACATGAAACTAGAATGTTTCATGTCTATTGTGCAAGCCATAAGCCAGAAATATGTCCCAGAGCACAAGGCCAAAACAAATAGGAACAAGATTCCAAGGGAGAGGAAGATCCTCATGAGACGACGGACAAAAGTTGCAAATCGACTCAACCAGCATCCCAAGAATGGCCAAAGGTCCCGCCTAAAAACGACACTGATGGAGATCGAAAAAAGGCTGCAACAATCCTATGTGAAGGAGAGAGCAGACAAAGAAGCCTGGGTTATAAAAAACATTAAGTCAAACCCAAAGGCCTTCTTTCATTACGCAAAAGAAACAGCCTCAGTACGCTGTAAGATTGGGCCCCTCTTCGAAAAGGATGGCTCCCTCACAGACAGTCCAACTAGGATCAGTGAGGTACTGAATGAGCAATTCAAAAGTGTCTTCACCACTCCATTGGAGCACAGACAAGTGAACGAACCAGTGGACTTCTTTGCTACCTCCCCTATAACCAGTGAGGCAGTTACGATGGAATACATCAACATTAGCGAAGAAGATGTACTACTAGCTATACATGAAGTGGACACAAACTCAACTGCTGGCCCTGATGGTTTCCCAGCAATCCTCCTTAAATCGTGTAAGCATGCCCTGGCAAAACCCCTCCAGATCCTCTTCCAGAGCTTTCTCGCAAACGGAAGACTGCCAAGCAAGCTGAAGGAGGGAATAATATGCCCAATCCATAAAGGGGGAAGCAGAGCAGATGCCAAAAACTATAGGCCTATCTCTCTGACTTCACACATCAGCAAAGTCATGGAAAGGATAATCAGAGGAAAACTGATCGCTTTCCTTGAAGAAAATAAATTGCTGAGTGATACCCAACATGGCTTTCGACCAGGTAGGAGCTGCCTGACCCAGCTCTTACAACATTACGACTGGGTGTTGAGGCAGTTACTCAACAACTCAAATGTGGACGTAATATACCTTGATTTTGCAAAAGCTTTTGACAAAGTGGATCATGGTGTGATATGCCACAAACTGCGTGATCTTGGCATAGCTGGAAAACTTGGAGAGTGGTTACATGACTTTCTGAAAGATAGAAGTCAGGCAGTAGTGGCTAATGGAGCCACCTCTATGAGAACACAAATAATGAGCGGTGTTCCACAGGGCACTGTCTTGGGACCATTGCTTTTTATAGTCGCTCTCTCAGATATGCCTTCAAGTGCCCGGATAGCCACTCTTGCAAGCTACGCAGACGATACAAAAGTCTCGCAGAAAATACAGAACTCCAGTGATGTTGCACACCTGCAGCAGGAATTGGACTCAGTTTACAGATGGGCTGAGGACAATAATATGCAGTTTAATGCTGAAAAATTCCAAGCCCTGCGCTACCAACGTCCAAAACTGAATATGAAACTTACAGAGTACACTGGTCCACAGGGAATTTCAATCCCAGAGCCTAAATCAGTGAGAGACCTGGGTATCGACATGAGTGATGATACCTCTTTCCAAGTGCACATTACCAGAATGGCAACAAAGTGCAGACGATTGGCTGGATGGATCCTGAGAACATTCAGAACCAGAGATAAGGAAACCATGATGATCCTCTGGAGGACATTCGTCCTCAGCCGCCTGGATTACTGCTCACAGCTGTGGTCACCCACCAGTCTGAAATTAACAGCAGACCTTGAAGCAATCCAGAGGAGATTCACAAAGAAGATTGTCTCTTTGCAACTGGTCAGCTACTGGGAAAGGCTGAAACAGCTAAGACTCTACTCCCTGGAGAGAAGGCGGGAGAGGTATGCAGTAATATACATCTGGAAGATCCTGGAAGGAATTGTGCCAAATTTTGGCATTGAAAGCTACACCAATGCCAGAACGGGACGGCACTGCATAGTGCCAAAGATCCCAGCAATGCCATCGCGCTTCAGGACCAGTTACTGCAACAGCTTGGGATTCAGGGGCCCACAGCTTTTTAATATTTTCCCAAAGAGCCTGAGGAATCTGCACAAAGTAGATGTAGGAGTTTTTAAATCAAAGCTGGATCTCTTCCTATCGAGAGTCCCAGATGAACCTACCTCGCGGCAGGAGGTGCAAATGAGAGTTGCTAAATCAAACTCCATTCTTCACCAAGTGCCACATACTGTAAGAGGCTCCCTGTAATAACAGTGTAGCAACACGGTGGTGCATCAGCATGGCCGCAGCTCTGAGCTGAAACTTTGAAATGAAATGAAATGAAATATATATATATATATATATATATATATATATATATATATATATATATATATATAAAAACAAATAGTAATTGAGTATATGCATATATACGTACAGGTATGTGCATACCGACATCCACCTGTATGTATAGGTGCATATCTGGGTACAGGACATTGCAAACAAACGTAGACGAGAACACACGAGCCACATAGAGAACATTCTCCTTCATCAGCCACCCACGTTTTAACACCGGCGTTTCGACGAGCTTGGGCAGGACGCATCGCTAAAACGGCTCGTCCCATGGATCGCAGATTAAATTTGTATGCGCAAATTAAATCTAGCCATGGAGGAATGTAGTGGCGGACAAAAAACAAGACAGGAAAACAAACAGAAAAGGCTTTACGGCCAGACGAGAAAAATTATGTGTGTATGAACGCGATGAGGCACGGACCCGAGAGGGACAAAGTGGTGCGTGCGTTGCTTGGCGAAAGCCAAGGAAGGAAAGGATTATTGACCGGAAGCATGTGACCATGCCGGTGTAAAGGGAAGAGAGAGAGAGTGGTAGAGGAAGAAACAGAGGGAGGAAGTAGAAGAATAGGTGAGCAACGAGAGGAAAAGAGAAAGAGAGGAAATACGAGGGGGAAAAAGAGATACGTAGTAGTAACAGAGGAAGAACGAGAGGGGTAAAGCGAGATACGTAGTAGTACAGAGGAAGAACGAGTGGGGGGGGGGGTGAGAAAGAGATAGAGTAGCGTCGGAGGATATGAGTTTACGAAAACTACTTACATTTTGGAAGACGCTGCGTTCAATCATGTAAAAACAAATAGTAATTGAGTATATGCATATATACGTACAGGTATGTGCATACCGACATCCACCTGTATGTATAGGTGCATATCTGGGTACAGGACATTGCAAAAAAACGTAGACGAGAACACACGAGCCATATATATATATATATATACGCATGTGTATGCCTGTGCGTATCTCTCTCACTCTTTCTAATGGCTGTGTGGTAAGTAGCTTGCTTACGAACCACAGGGTTCCGGGTTCAGCCCCACTTCGTGGCACCTTGGACAAGTGTCTTCTACTATAGCCTCGGGCCGACCAAAGCCTTGTGAGTGGATTTGGTAGACGGAAATTGAAAGAAGCCCGTCGTATATATGTATATGTATATATGTACGTGTGTGTGTGTATATGTTTGTGTGTCTGTGTTTGTCCCCACCAACATCGCATGACAACCGATGCTGGTGTGGTTACGGGGACGTAACTTAGCGGTTCAACAAAAGAGACCGATAGAATAAGTAGTAGGCTTACAAAGAATAAGAATAAGAATAAGTAAAAAAGTAAAAGAGAGTAATGAGTACACACACACACACACACACATATATATATATATATATATATATATACTCTGACTTTCAATGAAGTTTTTAGAAGTAAATTTTCTTCAGTCTCCCTGGAAAGAATCGACCGATCATTGAAGTCAATGCATTTTCTTTTCTTTTTTTCTTTTCATTTTTATATTCAGGCTTTTTGCTTTTTATTATTTCGATTGAAAGACTGAAAGACAAAAGCAGAGTTGAAAGTCATAGAAGTCATAAGTCGGCGCCATACAGTCTCTAGCATTTTGTTATCTCAAATACTGGTCGTAAGAACTTCATACGCCCTTTGACGACGATCAGCTAGAGTCTAAGATATAATTTGATGACGACGACGAACACTGCAGATTTTGGTAGCTTGATGTGTGTGAGGGCGTCGAGGTAAAGACAGAAAAAGAGAGAGATGGAAAAAGTAAGACAAAAAATGGTGGGGGTGGGTGGAGAGAGAGAGAAAAAAATGTAGAGGTTGGGTTAGAGGCGACCACCCATAAATTCATTCAAAGACCGTTATCCAAGTGAAGTAAAACGAAGTACAGGTGGTGGTGTGTACGAGCTGGCTTGCCGTGCGACTCCGCCCCACCCGAGTTCTTCCGAGCACTAATGTAAAAACCAACTTAGTTACTCGAACTCTTCAAGACATGAACATTTAGATAACAATATATGTGTATGCTTGCGTGACTAAGTATGTATGTATGCATTATGTATGTGTGTGTGTGTTTATGTATGTGTATATATAAGTGTGTATGTATGTGTGCATGTATGTGTGTGTGTATCTAAGCATATTTGTATGTACCTATGTATATATTTACACATGCATATATATGTGTCTATATGTATGTATGATTGTATGTATGGATGAATGAATGTTTGTGTATAAATATTCAGATATTTGCATACGTATGTATATATTCTGTTGTGTCTGGGGAGAGTCATTTTCTTATTGTGCCTTAAAATTTAACACAATCACCGGTAAAATTTCCACTTATTATTTTTATTTTCCTAAAATTTTCGTTGCGTCTTGCAACCTTTTCAATAGTCTTGACTCTGTCCGTTATTTACGCTGCGTTCTGTTTTTGCTTTTGTTTGTTTTGCGCATGCGTGTGTCTCAGTGTGTGTGTGTATGTATGCATGCATGTATGTGTGTATGTGTGTGTATGTATGTATGTGTGTGTGCATATGTATATATGTATGTATGTGTGTGTTTGCATGTATTGCAAACCAAATCCAAAAACGAAATATGTATATATTCTTTTCCATGTTTCATTCATTTGACTGTGGTCCAGCTGGCGCACTACTTTGGAGGGTTTTAGTCGAACAAATCGACCCCAGGGCTTATTTTCTAAAGCCTAGTGCTTATTCTATCGGAATCTTTTGCCGAACCGCTATGTTACGAGACGTAAACACACCAACACCGATTATCAAGCGGTGATGGGGGACAAACACAGACCAAAGACACACAGTTGCCGTCTACCAAATCCACTCACAAAGATTTGATCGTCCTGAGGGTATAGAAGAAGACACCCGGAACTATGTTATTGGGAAGCAAGATTCTTACCACACAATTACGACCACATAGTCATGCCATACATACATGTATGTATCTGTTCCATTTCATAGGTATACAGGGCATATATATTCGAATGTACAGCGGTGTGTGAGAGCATATATATTTACGAACGACAACACTCACACGCATACAAGCATACTCTACTCTAGGCACAAGGGGTCCAGTCGATTAGATCGACCTCAGTACGCAATTGGTACTTAATTCATCGACCCCAAAAGGATGAAAGGCAAAGTTGACCTCGCGGAATTTGAACCACTAA
This sequence comes from Octopus bimaculoides, assembly GCF_046866305.1. NCBI lineage: Eukaryota > Metazoa > Mollusca > Cephalopoda > Octopoda > Octopodidae > Octopus > Octopus bimaculoides. Next base: position 150,986,794 of record NC_142928.1, read on the forward strand.
GCATTTCGCCCGGCGTGCTAACGTTTCTGCCAGCTCGCCGACTTACAAGCGTATAATAATATAAATATATAACTCCTTGCGTATGTATATAATACTGTGTATGATGATATCATTTCAATTCTCTGCACTTCAAGTTCAAATCCTGGCGGGATCACTTCGTGTTTTATTGTTTTAATTAAACAGTACTTATCAGCCGAGTGCTAGTGTAGAGAGTTCACTTTCCAGCTGCCATTTAGTGGATGTTTCGCAGGGTCACAGGAAAGGTTGACGAAAGGATGTTTCTCTGTGTTCACGACTACATGGGCACCTAAGACAATTACATTGGGAATATGCAACCAAGTCATGTTCGATTATGAGCGATAACCTCAATATATAAATGCCACACACACACACACACACACACACACACACACACACACACACACACACACTCACACACACACACACACACACATACATACATACATACATGCAGGGTGACCCAAAAGTAGGTTTACAGTTATTCTACTATCTCTTTCGCATCGCATTCATATATTAACAGTTTAGATCTTCATTATATAAATATATGAAAGCACTATTCTATGCTAATTTAGCTAATTGTAAGATAGAAATTTAAATGTAATAAAATGTTTCAAAAGAAATTTAAAGTGCCTACGTGATAACTGTAAGCCTACTTTTGAGCCACCCTGTATATATATATATATGTATATATATATATATATATATATATATATATATATATATATATATGTATATTTATATGTAATATTTAGGACTAATTAATATACTTCAATTAGTGTGCTGATGTGTTAAGTAAAGCGCTGGCACAGCTTGGAATACCTGGTCTCATCCACAGTTGGGGGTACTGTTCTGGTTATTAAGTATTAGTTTGCATGCGATTCCAACTTGAAATCATGAAGAAGAATGTGATTTCCACTTGTAGGAAATATAACCAATTCCGCAAACAGATGATTATTTGCAGTATCTATTGTTTTTTCAACAGTTTTTCTTTCAAATCTTATTGGATAACAGATAATCTGTTAAAATAATGTTAAAATCATTACCATTCACATGATATTTCACATGAAATAGCAAAAAAAAAAAAAAAAAAAAAAAAGTTGTTTGCTAAAATCATTGACCATAACTGTAAGTATATATATATTCACACACAATACATTGGTGTAGAAGTAGTAGATATGGACTCGATTTCAACCGTAAACAACAGCACATTGGGCCGCGTTTTAGGAACTGAACCCCAATGTATGTCGTTTCCTTGTTTTTACATATGTGTGCGCACCACCTCAGACATATATATATATATATATATATATATATATGTATATATATATCGTGAAGTATATTTGCCACCTAAATGTGGTTAATCCTTAAGGGTCAATGTTTCTGTAGCTTGTAGCTCCAGGAAGATATCTCCTCCAGCTGGCTATTGACACACTATCTGTGCCCTATCAGTACTTGCAAAGGAAAGTCATCGTTCTCATCTCCAGTCTGACGTGATATACACGGACCCGAGTTTCTAGGTATTGACCCAGGAACTCGGGTCCGTGTGTATCATATCAGGCTAGATATGGGAACGATGATTTCCCTTTGCAAATACTGATAGGGCACAGATAGTGTGTCAATAGCCAGCTGGAGAAAATGCCTTCCTGGGGCTACAAGCTACAGTAGCATCGACCCTTAAGGGTTAGCCACAGTTAGGTGGCAAATATACTTCACTATCTCGTGCAGATACTGTTTATAACTCGCTCAGAGATTTATAATACATACATACATACATATATATATATATATATATATATATATATATATATATATATATATATATATATATATATATATATATATATATATATGTATGTATGTATATACACACACATACACGCACACACACACATATATATTTGCACATAAGTATAAATAGATATGTACATACGTGCGTGTGTGTGTCTGTGTCTGTGTCTGTTTATCTGTGTCCACGTGTTTGTGTTTATAATATGTACGTTTTTGGCTAATGTCAGACATGATTGGTGGTACTGGTGCCCGGGTAAAATATGTCTCTCTTTATCCAAGTGTATAATGCTAATGTTGGCCATAAATGCCAGTGTATATTAGTGGATTTTATTGAGAGATTACATAAAACAATTATATATATCGTATGGGAGGTCGTCATCAGCCATGTCTGCATGTTATTTTTGACTGTGTTGTGTATTTACGTTGGGAGTGGCATAGATCATTTATGCTTGTATATAACAGTTTGTCGAGGGGTGGCCATAAGCTAACAGAATTAACGATATCTGTCGCAGTCACTGTCAACCTATCTACATATATACGCTATCATATGTCTATGCCTATCTATTTGTCTTTCTCGCTATATTTCTCTCTCTCTCTCTCTCTCTCTTTCTCTCTCTCTCTCTCTCTGTCTCTCTCTCTCTCTGTCTCTCTCTCTCTCTGTCTGTCTCTCTCTCTGCCTGTCTGTTCACATATATGAGTGTACGTGCACGTGTATATTTGTTTGTGTGTGTATACACACACACACACACACACACACACACACGCATACACACAAACTTACACATGTATCGGCTGTTGCTTACTAAGCAATACTATCCATCGTGACATCATGTGACCTTTGATCAATTGCAGTCCATCCACCGGTAGCCATTTTGGACTTCGTGTACGCCTGTTCATTCGGATATCCCACCAGCCTGATGCGACAGCCTCCCTGAGGGACTTGTGAAAGTTGAAGTAGCAAGGAATTCGAACCAAACCTTTGAATAATGCATGTAACTCCTAAAAATTGCGTTGAGTGCCATACACACGCATCTGCGCGCGCTAGTGTGTATGTGTGTATGACGGAGTGAGTGGACAAATGAAAGAAGGGACACTCAACATATTTTTTTGGAGTTACATGTATTATTCAAAGCAGTTTGATTCGGATTCCTTGCTACTTCAAGTCTTACAAACCCCTAAGGGAGGTTGTCGCATCAGGTTGGTGGGATATCCGAATGAACAGGCGTACAAGAAGTCCAAGATGGCTACTGGTAGATGGACTGCAATTGGTCAAAGAAGGTCACATGATATCACAATGGATAGTACTACTTAGTAAGCGACAGCCGATACGTGTGTACGTTAGTATGAGGTGGGTAAGTGTACACACACGCGCACACACACGCGCACACACACACATATATAAAGCTTCCAGTTATATATATATATATATATATATATATATATATATATATATATATATATATATATATATATATATATATATAAAGATATATATAGGCATACCCCGGCTTAAGTCGTTTCGATTTAATTCGTCGATTTACGTCGGTTTTCAAAAATAATATATGGAAAAATAAAAATGAAGTCATTTTACTCGACATTACGTCTGTCCGTCACACACTGGAATCATAAAATAACCAGAAAACCGTTAAAAGCACATACGATCATATTACTGTACAATAAATAAGAATAAAAGCATATAAAATCATATTGAAATACGTACAGTAAATGTTAAATTATACACCATAAAGTAGTGTAACTTAATGAACGAAATCATGAAATCATGAAATCACCAAATTATATGTACGTAGTGGTAAATTTAAAATAATTTATTTTCTTACTAATGCGAAATAATAATAATTACTGAATTTATTTTTTAAGCTTAAAAAAGGCTTTTATTTTACCATGTCTTATTGCAAAGCGCATTCATAAATAAAACGTCCTCTATGAACGGTAAACACCGTCGAATTGTACTCGTAAATTTAGATCACATTTTTTTTTATTACCGTACTGTATTAAAAAATAAAAATTATTTGTTTGTAACCTTGAAGTAGGTTTTTATTAACCATATGCTATTGAAAAAGCATTCATAAATAAAGTACAGAATGGTTATTATCGATTTAGCCTAGAGACAAGAAAATTCGGGCTAGCCTAGCCTATTAACGACATAGGGTGAGGTACGCCTGTATATATATTAAAAAAATAAGGGTGAAAATTTGAATATTAATTTGATTAATATCAATTTAAAACCAGTGGCTTAGCAAATTGAAAACATCTGAAGATTCAGAAAAATTATATTACATAAATATAAGAGGGATGACCACTAAGTGGACATCACTTTTGCTAGAAGTAGACCACCTATGGTCTGACCACTAAGAAAAGATATTTCTCAAGAAAATTCAGCAAACACCAGAACGTAAGCGAGCAACACAAATGAAAAGATCCAAAATATAAAGATTAATCATAGACCGGTTTCGTTGTCAATTACTTACGTAATTACGTACGTAATTGTCCGCAACTCTTCAGTATGATCGTCTTAGCAATATAATATGCAGAACTATACACGAGACGTCCGCATGAGATTGAGCATGTATATAGTTCTACCAATTACATTTGGGGTTTTATTTCAAAAGTCTTCGTTCTGGCGGGCCAAATACCGGAAATAATTCTGCAGAAAATAATTCGTTGCAGTGAATTTTGCAGGTTAAAGAACATGGTTATTTCTAGCAAAAGGGATGTCCACTTAGTGGTCATCCCTCTTATATGTATGTAATATAATTTTTCTGAACCATCAGAGTTTTTCAATTTTCCAGGCCACTGGTTTTAAATTGATATTAACCAAATTAATATTCAATTTTTCAGCCTTATTATTTAAATTTAAATAACCATGTTATATATATAATTTGGATATATTTTTACGATTATTACTGTATGAGTTGTGAGTGTATATGTATGCATGTACGATGTACGTATATATATATATATATATATATATATATATATATATATATATATATATATATATATATATATATATATATATATATATGTGTGTGTGTATACGAATATGAATATAAATATAGAACATTATGTGTGCAAGCGTGTCTGACACTGCTCGCGATCAAAACACTAATACGAGCCAACATAGCAATTCATCTTGCCCCATAAGTGATTTTGGCATGGTAGTAGGAATTAACACTAAGTCTCACACTGTTTCATCAAAAGTATTGCAACGTTGATAGTGACAGAAGTGCTGGACAGTTTTATTGTCATCTTTCTTCTTGCAACGGTAGACAACATATGTTGTATTCTAAAGACATTTTTGCAGTTTGTCAGGTGTTGCTGAACTCATAGGAAGAAAACAAATGGCTGGTCAAAAGAAAGAGAACACTGTTTCATGGTTACCAAAAAGAAAACAACGAAAATATCAAATAATGAGTAAAAAAAACCCCAAACAAAAACAAAAATAAATTGTCAGTCAACAAAGAACTCAATAAATAAGTAAATACATTCAATGAAGAATAATTGGTACCATGCCAAAGCACTGGAAATCCAGAAATTGGTTTACGTGCGTGACGTAAGAGTCTTTTTTTCAGTGCGACTTAAGCACTTTGTGGTTATAGTATATCAATTCAAACATCTCTACCATCTGAAGATAGCGCATAATTTTCAAGGAAGGAACGTGTGCTATACTGTACCTCGCGTGAGTTTATTTCTAGAGTGCAACCATTTGATATAAGCTTTCATTTTGTTCTGTGCTCTTCATTCAGGCAACAATCGAGGGAAAGAGAATTTTAGAAATATACTTAAAGCGAGTAGCCACATCAAAGTGGCAGGTGAATGTTACTACTAGTTTAATCCAAGGTGGATTCTCCACCAGTTGGTTTTCAGTGCACCCTTTATATACACTATATCGCTAAG